>NW_007259245.1:658396-709279 GCF_000164805.1 Carlito syrichta
ACACACACACACACACACACACACACACACACACACACACACACACACACAGGCTCTGTGTACCATAGAATGCATATTTACAAATTCCTGAAATTTTCTTTGTTTCTTCTCATCCCCAACCTCTCCATGTTCACAGATTTGTTCACCCAGGATTCAAAGGAATGGCAGACTTCCGAAGTCCAGTCTTAAATCCCCAGATCCCTTAAATGAATTCTGTTTTAGATCAAAGGACCAAGGCAGATCTCTGCAGTCAGAGAAGGGACCGTGAGGGAAGGGAAGAGCCACACTGAGGGAGAGGGAGGCTCGAGAGCCAGGTGTGGCTGAAACAGTGAGAGGACACTGTTGAGAGACACGGAGAGGTTGGCAGTGTCCAAGGGTGTCATAGTCAGGTAGATACACCTTTACTTCTTGAGCAAGATCTCTGCTTCTGAGGTCTTCAGCTCAAGCTCACAATGCACTGCTGTGTCGCAATCACATGGTGTCATGTTAAGGTGCTCACAGTGTGCTTGGTCTGTGTTTTTCCAAATTCTTCACTCCCTACGCCATATGGCCCTGACCTGTCTCAGAGTGCCTACCGAGTCTTCACCAGTAGCACCTGCTTAAAGCACATGATTCTGAAAGTCCGTCGGGACGCTCGCAATTTTGAACGCTACCAGCATAACCGGGACTTGGTGAATTTCATCAACATGTTCGCAGACACTCGACTGGAACTGCCCCGGGGCTGGGAGATCAAGACAGACCAGCAGGGAAAGGTGAGTGGGACTCAGGTGAGGGGCTTTCATCAAATGGGCTCCTTCACCAAGGAGAAGACTAGTGAGGCTGTGGGGAGGAGGGAGTGGGGAAGAGGGCTGTGTCTCAGAGATGTGCTATTGTACACCAGGAGGAAGGGAGGAGACTGCTATCCACACTCAGCACTGTTGCTTGTAGGGGAGTGGGGGATGGCAGGGGAATGTTCTGTGTATTATGGGATGTTTAGTGTCTAGATGCCAAAGGCATCCCTCACCCCCAAGTTGTGACATTGCTAATTTTGCCCCTGGGAGGCAAAAAATCACATTCAGGTGAGAACTACTGTCTAAATCTTTTTAAATTTACATTTGGAATGTGGAACCAGATTCTCTTCAATGACCTTTCTATTGTTTTGCCTCCTTAGACAGCTGACTCTCAGGGGATAAACTTATTGGTTAAATGGGAATGACATTATTAGATTACTTGTTGTGATTTCCCTAATAAGCTTTCAGTTCTCCTTAAAACAGCCTAACAAGCAGGGACAGAGTGTGCTGGGCCTGTGCAATCTTCTTGGCCTCCAATTTTCCTCTGTGTGAACTTAACCCTAACCCAAAGAAGCCTAGCTGAGGCTCTAAAGCAAGAATGTTTCTTCCTAATCTTCATCAGCCAGCATTTATAGCACAGGCCAAATAGTTTACTAAAGAATTGTGCCTGTGTCATCTTTTATGAACTTTGCTAGAAAGAATCCCTCCCTCTTTTACGGTCCAAGAAACCAGAAGCTTTGCCAGGAGGCATGTCTTTAGCATGTCCTTTCCTCTGTGACTGTGAACCCACAAAGCCATGCTTTCCTACGAGTCCATTAGTATGCCTTAGAACCTGGACTCTCTGGAGCATGTGGGAAAGAATGTGTCTACTCATGCAAGTGCATTCATAAAATAAATCCTAAGGACCACCTCCTCTGTGGTCAGTAATGAATTGGAGTAGAGGAGGAGGGCGTGCCTCTTGAAGTAGAAAAGCCACCATAGCCAGAATCTGCTCCCTGGGACCTTCTCATTGACTGGATGTGACCTCCATTGGAAGCATGACAATGATTTGCATGTGAGGACTTTCTGATATGTTAGGGTGGGAAATAAAAACAGAAAGTAAAGAAGCATCTTATCAGAGCTGGGGTGCACCTACCTTGTCTCAGTGGTCTTGGGTAGCCACATTTACTTATTGCTTAACCAAGATGCCAACAGGACACCATCATGAATCAGTGCATAGAAAGGCAGTGTCTACCATGCAAACAGCACACATTCATGTGAACTGCTTGCTTACCCTTGGATTTCCATAACTGCAGCTCTTAAACCAGGATGCGGACAACAGGGGCTCCTGCGGGTTACCAAGGAGGCCTCCCAATGAGAGAAGATCTCCTACTCCATGGTACATACACATCTCCTAGTCATCACACCAACAGAAGCACAGGGGCTGAGAAACACACTGACAATTGTATTGCATTTGGAATTGCATATTAGGAAATTTCTGGCAAGAGACTTTCTTTCTAATTCTCTTTAGTGAGATGGCATCATATATAAGAAAGAAAAAATCTGAATTTGAAATGAGAAGACAAGTTCTACTTTCAGTTATGACACAAACTAGCTGTGTGATTATGCACACACATCCACACACACATACACATGCACAAATGGTCTCACCGATTTCTTATTAATTGAACACATACGCACACACAGTCATAGTTGACTGACAGAATTTCTAAGGGGCATGCTATGTAGTGTGTTGCTGGAGGAAAGTAGTCTTAGATTTGGAATGTATTATCACAATCCATAAGGTGGTCACAGGGGAACAATGGAGAATAATGGGAAAAAAATGTGTACAGATTGGTTCATCCCATTCTAAAAACATGACCCAGTGTGAATCACTTCACCCTGTCTAAACCTTAACATAGCAATAACAATACCTACCTTCCCTTCATGATTTTATAACCAGATATAAAAAATAAATAAGTTATTGAGGGATCCTTGACAATATCATAACAGATTAGTAGTATCTACCATTCTTTCTCTTAATGTCTGCAAAAATAACTCTAGATCAAGACAAGAGGAAAAGGAGGAAACAAAAGAATATCTCATTGCCAAAGCCCACTGATGATAGGAGTAGATTAGAAAAACATTTTTGGCCGATATTTTATAGGCTTCACTCTAACCTAGAAAGAATATACTACAGAGGAGACAGAGAGGAACATAACCCACTGAAATATGGTGTGACCAGAGCTCACTATGCAAAAGCCGCTTCATGGCTGGCCAGATCAAGTTCCAGAATACCAAAATCATCTTTCTGTCCCTCATCCTGGCCAATCTGCTTCTTGCTTTATCTATACTTCCAAAGACAACAACCTTCACTTTTGTTGTGCACTGTAGAAGCAGAAGAACTGGGCAGAGCTGTTTGGTGTCTTTGAATGCATAGGCGTCCCTACAAAGGAGAGAGAAGCAAGGAGCTCAGAGTTCTGCCACTTCAGGAGGACTGGGGCAAAGAACAAAATGGATCTGACTCCTCTGACATTTTCAAAGTCTGAGAAAGGAGGACATAGGCTCCTGCTAGACTTTGGGAGCGCCTGCATGTGTGCCTCACACTTGGTTTTTAAGCCTGAGCCAAGGGGGACAGTTACCATCAGAGAGGTGGTGAGGCTGCGGGCCCCTCAGGCCCTATCTTGTGGCAGGCATGAGACTGAAGTGGCCTCTACTAAGGCCTCTATTGAATAAATAAAATGGGAAGAGCTATGAAGAAGCACAACCACATGAAGGAAACAGAATTTTGGTCTCTGAGAGAAAGCATATTTTTTTCTCAAAAGTATATTTTTCCTCGGAAACTAAACACACACACACACACACACACACACACACACACACACGCACACACACACACACACACACACACACACACATACATTTTTAAGACAGGGGTCTCACTATGTTGCCATGGCTGGTCTCGAACTCCTGAGCTCAAGTAATCCTCCCACTTCAACCTCCCAAAGCACTGGGATTACAGTCATGAGCCACTCTGCACCCAGCTGTCAGAAAGTATAATCTTATTCAAAAAATAGAATGAAATGTTCAAAAAATGTCTATGCATCCCCCACAAAATGGTACAGGAGCACATGTCTTCTATTATCAAGCAAGAGGAAGAAGCCCCAAACAGAAAACAAGCTGAGAGGAAGCAGACATAAGAAAGGAGGCTGAAAATAGAAGTTTTAAGATTGCAGGAAAAAGCAAAAGGTAATAATAGCATAGGGACAAAACAGAGCAGAACTGATACTGCATAAAATCAAATCACCAATATGGCATATGAATATGGAAATAGCCCTTAAAGCAGAAGGAAGGGACCAGATTTCAACCAGTGAAGGAGAAAGGTAAAAAAAAATGCAAAAACTGAAAAAAGAAAACACGTATCCTCTCTGTGAGGCCCACCCAACCATCCAATGTCATTGCATAGGCTTCCCCAGATCCCTAGGCCATGTGCTTTCCCATATCATTTACATGTTTATTAGGTTTATTGCCTTTTGTCTTTTTCTCCTGGCAGGATTTTAAGCTCTTTGAGAGCAGAGATTTGTGTTTTGCTCATTCATAAAACGTCAAGGGCCAAGAATAGTGCCTACTATATAGTTAGCACTCAATGACTCTTTGTTGGACCAATGACTTATAAAGGTTCCTGAAGGCAAAATCAGAATAATAGGCACAGCATCAATAATTCAATATTAACATTCATTTAATTAAATATTAAAAATAAAACTTTGCTCATCTAAAACAAATTATTCATGTGGGCAGATTTATTGGGCTCACTGAGTTATAGTAAAAGTAATTAAAATAAGCTATATGTCTACACATGTTCTGGAATGTCTTTAAATAGAGATTTTTAAAATCTTATCAATGTGCAGCCATAATAATATAAAAGTTACCCATAAAAGAACAAAAATCAGACAAGCTTCAAATTTCCCATCCAAAAAACTAAAATGGAGAAATCCACGGAGCAGTGACTCCAAGATATTGATGAGAAATGTTGTAGCCCAAATAGTCCTACATACAGACAAGTTGTTGTCACTCATGTATGAAGGTAGGAAAAAAACCTTCTGTGCAGGGTCAGAGATAACCTGCTCTTCTACCTACCCAAAGGCCCCTCTCCAGGTAAATCACTCATGAAGTAAAACAGGAAGTTAATAGTAGGAAAATCATGGTATAAAAGGAGGTAGTTCTGCATGGAGGATAAGGTTTCAAAAGGGGGACGGACGGGTTCGATGGCTTAACCTGTAATTCCAGCACTTTGGGAGGCTGAGGTGAGTGGATTGCTTGAGCCTTCAGGGTCGAGATCAGCCCGGACAACTTGGTGAGACCTTGTCTCTACAAAAATTAGGTGTGGTAGCACATGCCTGTAGTTTTGGCTTCTTGGAAGGCTGAGGCGGAAGAAACGCCAGAGCCCAGCAGGTCAACGCTGGGGTGGCCGTGAGCATGCCACTGCACTCCAGCCTGGGCAACAGACAGTCTGGGCAACAGAGTGAGACTCCAACTCAAAAAAAAAAAAAAAAAAAGGACTGGCAATGAGTATTTAAATCAATCAAATACATACATATAAATAAAAATAATTGCTGTTAAAATGCTTTAAATATGTTGGAAGACCTAAATAAATTATGGAAAAAGATGTTTAATAAAAATGTAATCATTGTATAATAACAATCTGGATCAATATCTCTAGACTGGAATAAAAGGTGAGGAAACAAGAAGAAGGAAGTTGCTAGGTAGGTACAGGGAAAGTAAAATTGGATAATGTGAAAAGCAAAGGCTAAATATAGTTATTTGAAAAACTTAGAAGTCAACTGTTTGTACCATATAAAACAAGATTTTTCTCTTCCAAATTCCTTCAAAAGATAAAATCAAGAAAATACAGTTTGTATAGCAAAACACACAAAAATTTGCAAATAAAATGGAAATAATAAAAACAAGATAGCAAAAGCAAAGCCAAACATAACAGTTATGGCAATAGGTGGAAGCAGGATAAAGTTACATACCAAAAGGAAAACACTTTCAGATTTGGTAACAAACAGATCCAGATTGTAAAAAGACATACCTAAGAAATAATTTAGAAGGTTTAAAAATAAAAGATGAATATTAATATAGTATGAAGATAATAACAGAAAAACCAGTGGTAGTGTATTATTACAATACAAAAGGGCTCTCGAATCCATCATCCTTAAATGGGATCAAAGAAAGATTTTATATTAATAAATGGCACAATTAACATAAAGATATAATAATCATATACCTTATAAGCCAAGTCATATCATATTATATTAAATTTAATAATAATGTGCCAGGCATGGTGATTCACATCTGTAATCCCAGAACTTCAGGAGGCCAAGGTGAGAGAATTGCTTGAGCTCAGGAGTTCAAGACCAGCCTAGGTAACATAGCAAGACCTTGTCTTTACAAAAAAATTTTTTAAATTAGCCAGATATGGTGGGGCGTGCCTATAGACCCAGCTTTTCAGGAGGCTGAGGCAAAAGGATCACCTGAGCTCAGGATGTTGAAGCTCTTGTAAGCTGTAATCGTTCCACTGTACTCCAGCCTGGGTGACAGAGTGAGATCCCCAGCTCAAAAACAAAAACTAAAAGAAAGAGTGATCTGTGAGAAATATGAAAGGAAACAAAAGGAATGCAATCATCATAGGAAAATGTGTTTTATATCCATCAGTTTTACAGATTAGACAAAACAAGTTAGGATTTGAATTATATATTTTTGTGTTCATCAACATATTATTTTGTTAAAAATAGAATTTACATCAGTGAATAAATAAAAAGTGGTATAGACATACAATGAAAATATTATTTGGCCTTAAAAAGGAATGAAATGCCAACACACGCTACAATGTAGATGAACCTTGAAGACATTATGCTGTGAAATAAGCCAGACCAGACACAAAAAGACAAGAATTGTATGATTCCACCTATACAAGGTACCTACATGCAAAAACCATTGGTATAAACTCTGATACATCCATACCATGGAATATTACTCAGCAACTTAAAAAAAAAGAGCAAATGCAATAATTTGGATGAATCTCAAGGAATAATACTGAGTGTAAAAAGCTAATCCCAAAGGATTACATATTGGATTATTTCGTTTGTGTAGCATTCTTGAAATGAGAAAATTAGTCAAATTTATAGAGATAGAAAGGTGAACAGAGGTTACCAGGGGCTTGGAGGAGGAGAAAATTGTTAAAGAGTTAAAATGTTAAAAATAGAGTGATTGTTTAATGGTTACGGTGTCTGGGAAGATAAAAAAGTTGTGGGGATGGACAGTGGTGATGGTTCAACAATAATGAGAATCTACTTAATGCCACTGAACTATACACTTAAAAATGATTAAAATGATAAATTTTATGTTATGTATATTTTGCCATGATAAAAAAAAAAGAAAAAGGCCAAATAATAGAGCTTACCACTTCTTTTCAAGATCCTATGGAACTTTTTTTTTTAGTGATACTGTTCTGTACTGCAAAAAACCCCCAAAAGCAGAAAATAATCAGATCATATCCTATAACCATAAAGCAATAAAAGTGAATTTTAAGTAACAAATTTAAATACTACCACAATAACAAAATCTTTGCCAATAGGAGATTCAAAGCAGATGACTGTTGGGTTTTAAATAAAATAAAGACTTTAGAAACCATTGAAAAATTATTGAAAATACATGTGAACAATACTTAGTAAAAAATAGAAAAGATATATTTAAAAATTTAGTAGTATTAAATGTTTATAGTATTAACAGGAAAAATAAATACAAAACATAAGCTTCCAAGTCAAAAACTTAGATAAAATATAAAAATGCAACAGTAATTAAAACAAATTTATTTCAAATTTTATTTGAAAACAATTATTTAAAACTCAAAAAGTGTGAATTAAAAAATGATATGAGAAATAATGTATTCCTTTAAAAGAAAAATAAATCAATCTTAGGAAGATAATAAATAAAACAAATAAATGAGAAATGAAAGGAAACAGATACAGGAAAATTTTTTTAAAAGAAAAAAATATATGCCTACTTATATTAATGTTTGAAATCAATGTTAGAAAGTCTGGAAGAAATGAATAAGTTTTAAGTATATATATAAGTGATTTTTAAAATTGACTTAGGAAATATAAAATTTGAATAGACCTGTAGTCATGCATTATGAATTGACTTGCCAGACTCCCATAACTTTATGATCTACTCCAGAAGTAGGAAAAAATGGAAACTGCATAGTTTGTTTTATGAAGCAATAATAACTTTACTAATAAAACCAGACAAAAAGCAAAAACCATTGGCATGAACTGTGGTACATCCATACAATGGAATATTAAGAGCAAATGCAATAATTTGGGTGAATCTCAAGGAATAATGCTGGATGAGAAAAGCTAATTCTAAAAGTTTATATATTGGATTATTTCATTTATGTAACATTCTTGAAATGACAAAATTACAGGAACAGAAAACAGATTAGTGATTGACCTGGAGTTAGCCATGGAATGGAGGTGGGAGGGAAGTGAGTGTGATTTTACAAGGACAAAATGAAGGATCCTTGTGGTAATGGAACTCTGGTTCGTCTTGACTTTGTCATAATGGACACATGAACCTACACATGTGATCAAATTGTGTAGAACTAATCACACACACCTAACTAAAAACTAGGAATTTCTGAATTAAAAAAAAAACTATAGGCAAAACTCGCTTGAGTTCCAAAAAGCCCATATTTAAAAATGAAACATTAAGTTAGACAGTATATTAAAAGAATGACCCAGTATAATTAACAGATTTTCTTCTGAAGATGCAAATCTATTATCACTAGCATTGTAACCAATAGTTTACAAACTATTGAGGAATTTCAGTTGATCACTTTAAGGAATACTAGAAAAGTACTTGATAAAAATTAAATACACATTTATATTTTAAAAACAAAAAGTACTCTTAGTAAATTAGGAATATAAAGATGTTTTCTTATCCTAATAAAGCCTTCCTTAAAACAATGAGCAATGTCTTATTTGGGGCTCCAGTAGTTTTCTCATCAAAATAAAAAAGAAGAAAAGATTGTGATGGCCACCTCTTATTTAACATTGTTCCTGAAGTTTTCACCAATATTACAAGACAGGAGGTAAAAATAAAAGAGTCCCGATAAAGAGGAGACAAAATTAGCATTACTTGCAAGCAAAAATCAAAGAGCATATACTTAAAAGAGTAGTTTATTTGCTAGAAGCATGTCATACAATGAGCAGACAGTACACAAATAATAGCTTTCCTAGGTACCAGCAATGATGAGCTGTAAAATGTTATAGGAAAGGATGCACTCAGAATAGCAGCAAACAATATTAAATGCCTATAAACTATCTTGCCAAAGAAATATATGTCTTTCAGGAAAACAACTACAAAACTTCACTGAGAAAAAAACTCTTTAACAGACATGTTGAGAAATGGGAAATGGGTGCACCGACTGTCATAAAGAATGAAATAACTCTAAAATCATTTATAGTCTCAAAGTAATTCTTAACAAATCGCAATAGAACTATTTTTGGAACTTAATAAAAATTAATATTAGTTCATCTGGCAAAATAAGCACACAAGAAAGAAAATCTCAGAAAAGATAAAGAGGAAATTTGCCCTATAGACTTTAGTAATTAGAATTGTGTGATAATCAGTGAAAAGCCCACAAACCACTGGAACAGACAAAATATTCCTGAAATATACAATAAAATATTTATAAGAAATTTATATGGAATAAAACAGTACAGAATGAATAATTTGGAAAAATGGGTTCTTTGAGAAAAATATTAAACCACAATTTTACATTATATCAAAATAAGTTTCAGAAAGCTTACAGATTCAATGTCAACAATTAACTCACCAAAACTAAAACTAGAAAAATAGTTAAACATTTGACTTACCTTTAAAGAGAAATGACTGAGAGATTTTAATGCATAGGACTATAAAAAATTCTGTGTATTATAAAATAAAGCAAACAAAAGTCAAAAGCTAGTTTGAAGACAGATATGTAACTAAGTGCAAAAACCTTAACATTCCAACAACAACCAAAAAAAAAGGCGCAGACATAGCAGACAATACTCTAAGGATTGACCAATAAGCCTATGAGAAAGTGTTTTTCTTTTGTAAATTCCTTGAGAAATTAACTGTTATTTACCATTTAACATTTCCAGGGGTTCTTTTAAAATTGCTCAGCATTTGTGAGAGCATTATAAAAAGAAGGATTCGTGGACTAGTGGTGACATGATAAATCTATAGATTCAATTGTCATGAAGGTAGCTTGTTAATATGGATCGATAATCACAAGTATTTTTAATCCAGTAATTAATTCAACTAATAGGAATTTATTCTAAAAATTGTCACATATGCACAAATATAAGGAACCTATTTATAAACATCTAGGCATGTATTTGGATAATAAAGTCTACTTTTAATATTTATTAATTTAACTTATACTTGTGTACATCAAATCTTGTGTTAAACATTGATAAATTTTGATTTTTTTTTTCCCTGCTGGAGTGCAGTGGTGCAATCATTCTTCACGGTAGTCTCAAACTCCTGGGCTCAAGGGACCCTCCCAACTCAGCCTCCCAAGTAGCTAGGACTACAGGCACAGGCCACCAATCTTGGCTAATTATTTTATTTTATTTTTTGTATATGCAGTCTTGCTATATTGCCCACGCTGGTCTTGAACTCCTGGCCTCAAGCCATCCTTTCATTTCAGCCTCCCAAAGTATTGGGATTACAGGCATGAGTCACCACACCTGGCCAGGTTATTTACCTGTATTTTTGACATCACTAGTGTCACTGTTTGTCATCTAACAGCTTTTCAGGGTGCATCATCTTCAGTTCCAGCTGGAAATGCAGCCCTTTTTGAATCTGTGGAGGATGCTATCTTGGGAAATTTTACCACAAGTCACAAATATTGATTCAGATGATTAGGAGAATTGTTATTTTCCTTAATCCTAAGGGGTAAATTTTAGATCTCAATAATGAAACCATTTCCTATATTACTTTTTATAGAGCTCTTTAAAAGGTTTATTTACAGTGATATCCAATACTTGAAATTTAAAAAACTCATACCTTCCAAGAATAATTTCTAAATCTGCATAAAATGTCTCCGCTTCTGTCAGGTGAATCTAAAAATATCTAAACTAGCATCAGATGAGGTCATTTAAGGCTAAATGTCTCCACCAAACATAACATTTTGTTCAAAAGAGAGTAATTTAAAGGTTGTCCTATATTACAAAAGGTTTTGTCAAATAAAAAAGTAAAACGGCCAGGCTTGGTGGTTCAGCCTGTAATCCCAGCATTTTGGGAGGTTGAGGCGAGTGGATTGCCTAAGCCCGCAGGTTCGAGACCCACCCGGGCAACTTGGCGAGACCTCGTCTCTACAATAAATCAAAAATTAACCAGGCACTGTAGCACGTGCCTGTAGTTCCAGCTACTTGGAAGGCTGAGGTGGAAGGATTGCCAGAGCCCAGCAGGTCAAGGCTGCGGTGGCAGGGAGCATGCCACTGCTCTCCAACTTGGGCAACAGAGTGAGACTCCAACTCAAAAAAAAATTTTTTTAAGATCAAAAAGTAAAACTTTCTATTTTATGAGAAGTAATTATAGATTTAAAGAACAACTTTTACCATATATTGGAATTCATACAGTAATCATACATGGCACAAAGATTTTTATACATGATTATTTATTGAAGCATTATTTTAGAACAGTTAAAAAGTCAAATGTCCAATAATAAAATGTACTGCAATTAACATTATATATCCATCAAATTTACTATCACATACTCATTAAAATTATCTGTTAGAAAAATATTTAATAAAATATAAAAAGAAAAATATTTGATGACATAAGGAAATGTTCGTAAAATACGTGAAAAATCCTTTAGTAAAACTGTAGAGATATGGAGAAATGTGGAGATATGGAGAAATTGTAGAGATATAGAGAAATGTGGAGAAAATATGTATATATTTACATATGTACATAGGAAAAGACTAGGGGGAAACAAACACCAATATATTTTGGTAATTACCTGCAGGCTGTGATATTTGAGATAATTTTGGTTCTCTTCTTTACACTTCCTTATCTTTTTCAAGCTGTTCTCAGTGAAAATGTGCTCATTCTATAATCAAAAAAGAACGTTTGTCATAAAAGTAAATAAATCAAATCATTAATTACTGGTATTTAATCCATCAGAGACTGTATTTCTCTTACTTTCCATGTTATATAAAGTATACATTCACTACTCTATAAACTCCACAGTGTAGCATATTTATCCATGACTTATATGCTTCATTAAACTACTGAGCAAACAGACACACAGTGTCCCTGTGCCCCATCTAGGCTAGCTGAGTAACAAACCTGATGACTGAGTCCAGTAGCATTTACCTTATCTTATTGACTCCATTTTAACCTGTTCTCACATCATGTGCTTTTTTCCCTGGTTTGTCTGCAGTCTTTTTTCGTGGACCACAACAGTCGAGCTACCACTTTCATTGACCCCCGAATCCCTCTTCAGAATGGTCGTCTTCCCAATCACCTGACTCATCGACAGCACCTCCAGAGGCTTCGAAGTTACAGTGCTGGAGAGGTAACACTCCCCACACCCCATCTCCTACCCACCCTACTGTTCACACATCACAACCTCTGCCTTTCTGTGGGGCCAGAACTATTCCTTAGTAGCTGGGATCTAGGGTTGCCTGCTCTGGAAAAAACTAAGCTATAAGCATACTGCTCTGTAGAGAATGAATGAGAACTCTGGGACATCCACTCAACTTTCTAGACCTGTCTTCCAATTATCCTCCTTCTGCCTTGCCCTTGTCCAACACAGTTACCACTACTAAAATTCTGTCTAGTTTAAAGGAAACTGAAAATGCAATATCAGGAGATTCCTTCACTTACAGCTGAAATTATACATCCTGAGGCACATGTGAATACTTAAAAGACCTTGGAACTGCAATGCAGTGTATGACTGACCTAAAACTTCTACCCCTCCATACGATTCTAGAAAAGACTCCAATACTGTATCCATGGACTAGAAACTAGGAGAAATGATGAGGTCACATGACTACTATATTCCCATCCTACTACATGCTCTTCCTTGGTTTTATATCTTTTATCAGCAAGATGGCAGCCCTTCATTTTCGGTGCCTTTCTGAATTACTGTCTCTGTATCCCATACCCTTTCCTGTTCTTCTGCCTCAAGCCAAAACTCAAAATATAGCTCTTTTCTACTTCCAACCAGTTCCTGGCAATATTATGAGCAAATCCCTTTTTATGTCCTGACTGACATTTCCCTAGTATCTGTGCCTTCTTTTCATAGATGTCACTAGGATCTCAATCTCAAGAAAACCATTTCTCAAAAAATGGCTTGTAGAATTGGATTTCACTGAGGTAAAAAACATAAAAAATTTTAAATTTTTGAAAAGAAAATAGTGTAAGAAGGAAAGGAATATATGCATATGTAGGGTGTATGTATGTGTGTGTGTGTGTGTGTGTGTGTGTGTGTGTGTGTGTGTGTGTGTATCCCCCACAAAGAATAATTCTAGGGTAAGCCACAAATGGACAGCTCAGGAGAAATGGGGAAGATAATGATTCACCTAAAAGCCATCTCCTCTGGATAGCAAACATAAGTCCCAAGGGAAAAGTCCTCTGTATACTCTGAGAGACATAACTACTTCCAGCCAAAGTCACGTGTGGCTTAATACCAGTGTGATAAAATGAGTTTTTCTTTCATGGGGTAATCTTAGGTATCATTGTTTTAGGATACTAAACAACAATTATTTTTAGGAAATCATGTTAAATCTTTCTTTTTGCATATAAATGAAGTATATGTGACCAGACAGAGAGGCAATATCATACATCCCTGGGCATCCCTAGGACCCTCTAGATGCAGGCATGTTCACAGACTACAAAAAGCAACACCCCAACTTCCCAGTTCAAAGTACATAGTTCTCCTCCATGGTGGTACTTGTATAACACTTCAGAATGCACAGGATATATTGTCTTGAGATTATGGTGAACAAATTCTAAATCTGCATCAACTTGAAATATGCCATTTAGCTTACTTAAAATGCCCAAGCTCTTTAACATTATTAAATTTCAGTATTAACATAGGGTAACTACATATGATGAAGCTGAGTAGACTCTGCAGACAGAGTCACTGTCAATAGAACAAATATGTCACTTACTCAATGTAAGATGAATTCCCTAAAGATATACAGATATCTCATCCACCATGACCAAGTAAGCTTCATCCCCGGGATGCAAGGCTGGTTCAACATCCGCAAGACCATAAATGTAATTAAATACATCAACAGATGTAAAAACAAGAACCACATGATTATATCATTAGATGCAGAAAAAGCTTTTGATAAAATCCAACATCACTTCTTGATAAAAACCTTCAAACATCTAGGTAGAGAAGGAGCATAACTCAAAATAGTAAGCTCCATCTACAAAAATCCTATGGCTAGCATATTGCTAAATGGACAGAAACTGGAAACATTTCCCCTGCAAACTGGAGCAAGACAAGGCCACCCATTCTCACCCTCTTGTTCAACATTGCATTGGAAGTCCAAGCTAGAATAATTAGACAAGAGAAAGAAATCAGGGGTATCCCAATAGGAAAAGAGAAAGTTAAGTTATCCCTCTTTGCTGATGATATGATCCTATATCTCAAAAATTCCATGGAATCTGTCAAAAACCTACTTGCACTGATAAAAGACTTTTGCAAAGTCTCGGGGTACAAAATAAATGTGCTAAAGACAGTTGCAATCTTATACACCAATAACTAACAGGCAGAGAACCAAATAAAAAGCACAATCCTATTTACAATAGCAACACAAAAAATGAAATACTTCGTCATCTTCCTAACCAGAGAAGTGAAAGACCTTTACAATGAGAACTACAAAACACTGCTCAAAGAAATCCAAGAAGACACAACAAATGGAAAAATATCCCATGCTCATGGATAGGAAGAATCAGCATTGTTAAGATGTCCATCCTACCAAAGGCAATCTACTGATTCACTGCAATACCCATTAAATTGCCAACATCATTCTTCTCAAACCTGGAAATGACAATACAGAAATTCATATGGAAACACAAATGACCATGAATGGCCAAAACAATCCTTAGCAAAAGAAACAAAGCAAGAGGTATCATACTTCCAGACTTTAAACTTTACTATAAGGCTACAATAATCAAAACAGCCTGATATTGTTACAAGAACAGGCATACAGATCACTGGAACAGGATAAAGATTCAATTTCTCAACCAACTCATCTTTGACAAAGCTTCCCACAACAACCACCGGGGAGAGGAGAACCTATTCAGTAAATGGCGCTGGGAAAACTGGCTGATCACATGCAGAAGATTGAAACAGGACCTCTACCTATCACCATACACAAAAATTAACTCTAAATGGATCAAAGACCTAAACGTAAAACCTCAAACTATAAGAACCTTAGAAAATGCAGGAGACACCCTTATGGAAATTGGAACTGGCAACCAAGTCCTGATCAAAACCCCAAGTGCCCATACCACAAGATATAAGATAGACAAGTGGGACCTCATCAAACTGACAAGCTTCTGGGAAGCAAAAGAAACCATCAGGAGAGTGGGGAGACAGCCCACAGAAAGGAAAAAAATATTTGCCAACTGTATATCTGACTAAGGCCTAACGTCTAGGATCTACAAGGAACTCAAATGCTCCAAAAGGAAAAAAAATAGCCCCATGAAAAAGTAGGCAAAAGACCACTTGTTCTCATATATTCTCACTCCTAAGTGGACCTTGAACAATGATCATAAAACTATAAGAAAGGAATTGGCAGTAGTGGGAAACTGCCAGGGGGTGGAGGTGGGTTTGGCGGTTAAGGGAAACTGCCATGGGAGGGACGGGCACACCTCATCAACAAGGGTATCTGCATAATAGACCCTTCTCAAAAGAAGATATACAGGCAGCCAACAGATACATGAAAAAGTGCTCAGCCTCACTCATCATCAGTGAAATGCAAATCAAAACCACATTGAGATACCACCTAACCCCAGTAAAAACGGCCATCATTAATAAAACAAACAGCAGATGCTGTCAAGGGTGTGGAGAAAAAGGAACGCTTCTACACTGCTGGTGGGAATGCAAACTAGTACAGCCTCTTTAGAAGACAATGTGGCAATTTCTGAAAGAACTAGAAATTGACCTTCCATATGACCCAGCAATCCCCCTATTGGGAATATACTTGGAGGAATTCAAGTCATTCTACCAAAAAGATACCTGCACATGCATGTTTGTTGCAGCTCTGTTCACAATTGCAAAATCATGGAACCAACTACGCTACCCATCAAAGCTGGACTGGATAAAAAAATGTGGTACATATACACAATGGAATATTAGGCAGCCATAAAGAAGAACAAACATATGAATTTTGCAGCAACTTGGATGGATTTAGAGTCTATCATACTCAGTGATCTATCACAGAAACAAAGGACAGAGTACCATATGTTCTCACTCATAAGTGGACCTTGAACAATTATCATAAAATTATAAGAAAGGGATTGGCAGTAGTGGAGACTGCCAGGGTAGTGGAAGTGGGATTGGCAGTTGAGGGAAACTGTCATGGGAGAGAGGGGCACACCTCATCAACAAGGGTACCTGCATAATGAACATTTTTATACCTAACTCTGAATTGTACCCCATATCTTTAAAATAAAAAAAAACAAATAGGCTGTGCTCAGTGGCTCAGCCTGTAATCCCAGCACTTTGAGAAGCAGAGGCGAGTGGATTACCTGAGCCTGTGGGTTTGAGACCAGTCTGGGCAACTTGGTGAGACCCCGTCTCTACAATAAATAAAAAATTAGCTGGGCATGGTAGCGCACACCTGTAGTTCTGGTTACTTGGAAGGCTGAAGTGAAAGGATCGCTGAAACCCAGCAGTCGACACTGGGGTGACCATGAGTGTGCCACAACACCCCAGCCTGGGCAACAGAGTGAGACTCCAACTCAAAAATAAATAAATAAGAAAAAAAATACAGAAATCTTACAGTTACAAGAAATCAAACTGAAAATATAAATATTGAAAACCTTTCTAATTGAAAGAACAAGATTGAGACTATTAATACCACTTGCATTACCTGTTTTAAAATATTTATTTGATGTAATTTGACAGCCCATATACAGTTAATTTAATATCAACATTTATGGCAAAATGCTATCTGCATCAGCCAAGAACTTACTGAAAGACTCTACACATAATGATGAAAGGGCGTTAATGTGCGCCAGCCATCTGTCCGTTTCCCAATGCTTCCACTCCCAACTGGCTATTCATCATATTTTCAAACCTCTCGCCTCCCTCTGTCCATCCTCTCTCTTCTGATAGCTTTGGACTGACACAAGGGGAAACCAAGAAAAGCAGCACAGAGAGAAGCTGGGAGGCAGAGGATATCTGATCCAGAGGCAGCATAACAGAGAAAACAAAGACTCAACCTCTAAGAAAACAAATATCTGGTCCCTCCTACTGTGAGAGCCCTTATCCTAGGGATCAGGAGGCAGAGGGACTCTGGTATCAAAAGTGAAGAAAGGGACTAGTGAGAAATGCTGACTGTGTTTGCTGTGATGTGATCTTGCTCAATGAACATTGATAATGTACATGACTTGCTATGAGCATTGTGGAATGTTAAGAGATTGTCCAAAGACAATCCTTGCCTTGGAAAAGTTTGCATTCTGTTTTTGAAGCCAGGCCAAAAATACAGGGTTAAGTAGCAAGAGAAGTCAGAATATGATTGAGTGCTGAGAGAGACATTAGGACAAGTGCCACAGAAATTCAAAAAGAGGCCAAGGAAAGTATCTTTTAAAATAAGGTGACTGACCTAGAACTTGAAAACTGGTAGAATCTAGCTAGGTACAAAGGAGGGGAAAGGGCAGCCTTCCAGAGAACACAGCATAAGCAAAGTTACAGAGGTAGGATGGAGAAAGGTCCATAGAGGGATAGTGAGTAGTTCAGTATGACCGAAGTAGTGGGTTCCCACTTGCTATGTCTTGATTTTTGGGAACTTTGGATGCTGTATGTAAGACTTGGGACTTTTATAAGGGCCCATTATATGAATTTGAGGAAAGTAATGTAATGATTTTTGTGTAAGAAATGAGTTTTAAAGATCATTTCGCCCATTATTTATCAACTATTGGCATTTGGGACAGGACAATTCTCTGAAGTGTGGAATTATCCCATAACATCACAGGATCTTTTTATCCTGATCCCATTCCTTAGATGTCAGGAGTGCCCTGCCTCCCTAGTCATTATGACAACAAAAAAGCAAAATAAAAAGCCCCCAAGTATTTCCACACACCCCAGATGGTAGTACCACCCCAATTAAGAGTCGTATTTTATAGTTCAGAAAACTGAAAGATTAAGAACTCACATCACACAGAGAGTTCGGGACCACAACTCAGACTTCCTAACTCCCAGTCTGTGCAAGCAAGTATTTTTAGAAGGAGACTATGAAGGCCAAGAAGATGAAAGACTGTGCAAGGAGGGATGTGGGAGGGAGGGTTGTAGAAGACCACTGCCATGGGAAGATGTAGAGGATGAGGCCCTGAGGTAGGATGACAGACAGAAAACAAAGGACAGCCTGTGAGAAGAAACCTCAGGGAAGTCAGGAGGTGCAGAGGAAAGTGGAACTGGGACCTCTATCACGATATGGGCATCCCAGCTCTGGCTTGGCCACAGAGGAGCTGGGTATCATTGTTCACCCCTACCCTGCTGGGGACCTCAGTTTCTTTATCTGCAATTGATTGTCCACCAAAGTCTGTTCCAGCTCTGTGATTCTCAGAGTCTGTAAGGCTTGACTCTAGGACTTCAGGATCGTGTAACTAAAAAAAACACATGGGTAAGAAGAACAGGAAGGCCAGGTGGGAAGGATGGCAGGTTTCTCTTTAGACAAGTTGATAATGTATGTAAAAACAGTAGGAGATCTGATTACCAATTACAGTTCAACAGCTGGAAATTTAAGACTTAGAGATAACCAATAGATGATTTCCATAATCCATTATTTTTCTGTGTCCTATATCACAGGTGATGGGGAATTAAAGTATAAATGTTTCTTAGACCACACCTTTAGGTATCTGTTTTCTACACACCTACTTGAGCCATTTTCTTGACTTGTTCAGCCACTGATTTTTTTTTTTTTATAAATTGCATGTAAGGACAGAATGAAAATCGTTTCTTTTTTTTTTAAGCTTAGAAAATATAGTTTATTTAGAAGTAAATTAGAGAGAGAGAAAGAAAGAGGAGATTCACCTCCCCCAGATAGGGAAGGGGGCCAAAAGCTTAAGAAAACATGGCAGACCATTATGTTGCTAAGCTATGTTTTTTGGTCATGTGCTCTTTGAGCTATGGCCAGGCTATGTTTTCTTAAGCTTTGGCCCTCTCTCCTGCCTCGGGGAGGTGAATCTCCTCTTTCTCTAATTTGCTTTTTAAATAAACTATATTTTCTAATTTAAAGAAAAGAAAAAAAAAACATAGCTGAAAATAGTTTCTCTATGAAGGATCCTAAATGGTAAAAATATTTCCCTCAAGACCCCAATGATAGGTTATTAATAGAAACATTGTTAAACATCTCTGAATTATTCTTTACCTTACTTAGAAATTTTTGGGGCAGATTTCTGAAAGTAGTTACTATGGACTTAGGGTTTACACATAAAAAGATCATTATTTGACACTTTGATTTGCATTGTATTGCGGTGGCACATCTGTCTGCAATATATATATATTTTTTAGTCGGAGTCTCACTCTGTCGCCCAGACTGGGATGCAGTGGCACACTCACAGGCCCCAGCATTGACCTGCTGGGCTCTGGCGATCCTTCTACCTCAACCTTCCAAGTAGCCAGAACTGCAGGCACGTGCTACCATGCCCAGCTAATTTTTGATTTTTGTTGTTGTTGTTGTAGAGACGAGGTCTCACCAAGTTGCCTGGGCTGCTCTCAATCCCACGGCCTCAGACAATCCACTCACCTCCCAAAGTGCTGGGATGACAGACTGAGCCACCGAGCCCAGTCTGCAATATATTAAAGCACCAACAAAGTAGGCCTTATCTCTCCTAATAATGGAATTGGACATAGATGGAAAGAGACTATAGGGTTATGAATATTGGTTTCCATCTGTCTATCGGCAAGGAAATCACTAAACATTAAGAAATCTGCCCTGTTTATTCTGCAATTCATAATATAAGTTAACTCCTAACAAGGAAGGATAAGCAGAGCACACGATTTTCATTTTGTTTACTGCTTATTTTGATCAGGTTAGAAAATCATTAGTCAAAGAAAATTTCTGGAAGGTACGTAAACAAAGCGTCAACAGTGATTGTCTCAGGGAAAGAGTCTGACAGAGAAGAGAAACTTCTCACTTTAAAAGCAGAAGTCACTCTTAGTCATTCTTTGCAGTAAGCTTCTTTGATGGCAAAAGTCATTTCATTGGCTCTGATGACATTGAAGAGTCTTCATTCAGAAAACTTGCCTTTGGGGAGTAATTACTGCATTACTACTTAAAATTGATAATTTTCCTCTTGATTCTATATGACTTATTTTTTATTACAGATTTTGCTGTAAGCTTGTGAAATTCAGACATCTTTGAAACTAAACTTTTTAATTACAGTCACGCATCACTTAACAATGGGGATAAATTCTGAGAAATGTGTTGTTAGGTGATTTTGCCACTGTGCAAACATCATAGAGTGTACTTATACAAACCTTGATGGTCTAGCCTGGGCTACATAATATAATCTGTTGCCCTTAGACTAACAAACCTGTATGGTATGTTACTGTACTGAATACCATAGGCATTTGTAACACGATGGTAAATATTTGGATATCTAAACGTAAAAAGGTACTGTAAAAATATTATATAAAAGGAAAAATGGTGTACTTGTATAGAGCACTTACCAAGAATGGAGTTTGCAGGACTGGGAGTTGCTTTGGGCAAGTCGGTGAATGGATGTGAAGGTCTAGAATACTACCATAGGCTTTATAAACACTGTACACTTAGACTGTACTAAATTTATTTAAAAATTAAGCAACTGCACTATGACATTATGACTGCTACAGCATCACTAGTGATGGGAATGTTTCAGCTCCATCATAATCTTATGGGGCCACCATCACATATGCAGTCTGTCATTGGCCACAACATCATAATGCAGTGAATGACTGTCTAAACAATATGTAATAAATTTAGAAAACAGACATAGATGGATAAGCACATAATTCCCCATCTGGAGACACGGGTACACATTAAAGTAAAAATTGGATCCATGGTTATCCATGGTTCTATATCCTACTTGACCATTACAATACCTTGCAGACCATTTCCACACCATTAAAATTCTTCTGTAATATTTTATCATATGAATCTATCATCATTTAACTAAAGCATCTTATGTACATTCCTTGTTGCCTACTGTTTACTATTATAAAAATATTAAACAACTCAAACCTCTTTCTTTTGTTTCCTTAAGATAATCCTGAAAACTTTGTTAATGATCTATTTTTAGAACACAGAAGGAATCTAGAAGTGAATGTAAATTCATCCTTTGGGTCTTTCCTGTGAACTTGCCAAATTTTTTTTTTTTTTTTTTGAGTTGGAGTCTTACTCTGTCGCCCAGACTGGACTTCCCAATTTTTTATCATCAAGTAGCCAGCGTTTTCAGAGACAGCGTTAGCTGATTATTAACCCAATTTCACTCTAAAACATGAAATTTTCAATCACAGCTTTAAGAAAACTCACTAGTGTACATTTCCAAATTGCAGTGCTGAGGAGAAGTTTGTTTACCAGTCACTGAAAACCATTTTGTTTTGTCTGGAGAGCTAAATGTTTGGAGTTTTCACATTTACAATTATGATTAAAGCTGTCAACATCAAAAGAAAAGAAATCCTAAAAGTAGGCCCCAGTGCAAACTAAATTTTACCAAATCATAGAAGAATAGTAATAGTACATCTAGGGAGAGGCAAGCCACCAGGGATTCTCTCTCTCCTCTCTCTCTCTCTCTCTCTCCCTGTTTCTTTCTCTCTCTCTCTCTCTCTCTCTCTCTCTCTCTCTCTCTCACACACACACACACACACGCACACACACACGTCTGAGAAACTCAGACCAAAAGGGTCAAATGCCGTGAAATTCAAATCATGTAATTTTGGTTTTAAGTGGAAATTCAGTCTTGTAGTCGTTTTTTCAGTCATTAGAAAAACAAAGCAATGTTGGCTTGATGTTTGCAGTGAGATCCAAATCAGTCACTCAGTTGATATTAGACCTCGCTCAGGATGGTTTAGTACTACTTCGGGGCTACAAGAATCCTAGCATGTTTTAAATTCTAGTTCAGTCTTAGAATCTCAGAAATTCCTCCAGCTCTGCCTGAAATTGTCTTCATTTCTGTCTATTCCTGGCCCTTCACTGGAGAAGGATGTTTTCATCTAATCCTCCCTACACTGCAGGCTCTAGTCTGTGGGCCATTCAGCACCAACCCTTGGCAGACATTTCTATGCTCAGGGACCTCACAAGCCCTACCTTCTCTCCCCCACCCCCCACCGCCCCCCGCATTTTTTCATCTATTGCATTCATGATTGGCCTGAGGATGTTTGTCAGTCAGTAATCTACCTTTGGGCTAGCTTGGCTTCATCTGGTTTCTGAAGTTTTTCAATCTGGCTCAATTTTGTGTGAGCCAGTAACCTCAGAAGTAGGCACCATTTTCCCCTGAGGCTTATATGTGACACATTAATTCCCTTCAAGAGCCAGGAATAGAAGTGAGCATTGTTCTGTTTCAAAGCCCTACTCATTTCTGGGCAACCTCCATGCAGTTAGACACCTTCACTCGGGGTGAAACAGCAGGTGTTTCCTGAATTCAGTGCCCAGCCAAGCCTTCTAGAGTTCAGCTAGCAGATCTGCTTCCCCACTCGCCTTCTGTGACTCATCACTTAGATAATCGTCAGTTGTTTCGTCTTTGAAAATCCAGTCTTTACAGCATCAATAATGTTTTAAAGACAAGCATCAAGGCAAACTGACAGAATTCCCTCCAAGAGAAAGCAGCCGTATCATTTCAGTCTCAGAAACCCTTTACATATTTATTAATTCATGGACAAAAAGAGAAGTAGGGGGCTCAGTACTGTAGAGTCCATTGATCAGCAAACTTTTCCTTCACTGCTTTGCACTGGTTGAGTCTGGGAAGTGTTGCCATAGAAGCGCCAACTTCTAAACCTTGGTGTCTGGCCACGCCAGAGCTGATTGCTGATGACATCACAGCGAGAAGTGCAGCAAAGTGGCACAGAATCTGCTCCCTTGTCCTTCAAGTAAGCAAGCTATGGGAAATGAGAAGGACGAGAAGAGAAAATGGATGTATCTGCAGCCCCACCGCTTCCAGAAGAGCAGCAAAGACTGCAACATACAGAAAGGGAACTGGTGACACCTGTCTGCATACAAAGGCTGTTATCCCTGTTGATGTGGCATATGAAAGTAGGACCCAGAGAAAAATTAGCAGTTGCTGTTTTTAACTAGAAATGTCTAAGTAATTTATTTTACATTATCATCTGCCAGATCACACATGGCCTATTCTTAAGTGACTATTTTGGAACTGACCTTTCTAGACTCTATAGCATAGTTTTTCATCACCTCTCCTGAATTGTGTGAGTGAACTTTATATTGGTCTCAGAGGGAGAATCTTCTTTCCATTTTTATCTGGATGTTTGAACTCTTTATAAGTGTCTTACAAAGTTGTCATCTGTTAAATTAAGCTAAATTTGGCTTGAGGATGCCTTCATACTCTGTGTCATTATGTAATGAACCGCAACCTAACTTAGTACATAAATAAGCTGACAGCCTAATTTAGGAATATACATTTGTAACACATAGTTGAGTCTCAGCCAATCACAGCAGCCGAGCTTCAGTCAGTCACAGATGGCTAACTGATCAGACCACGATCAAATAAGGCAAACTCTGAGCTGTAACCAGTCAGGCTGTTTCTGTTCCTCACTTCAGTTTCCCATCCCTGACTGCTGCCTGCTCACTGCTGCGGAGCAGAGTTCTCTCAACCCCTTCTGATTCTGAGGGCTGCCCCATTCTCAAACTGTTATTTGCTCAATTAAACTGTTCAATTTAATTTGTCTAAAGTTTATATTTTAGAACCAAACTTCTCAAATATTTTAAAGCCTATTCTAGCATAATTTGCCAAATATAATACAATGAGTTATACTCTACATTAAATCCCATTTATCTGGTGAAGGCACTCCATTATGGAAACTCTATAGTGCCTCGATTTTAATATCTTACTTTGCAAGGATCTTAAGAAACAAAATGTACATAGCATCACAATAGAAAGTTCATTATCGTGCTATAGAATTTAGGGGATTTATAAAAGTTAAAACTGAGCTAAATTAGTTCAAAAGTAGCCATCACAAATATCAGCTTTAGGCTAGGCAAGTTATTTATCCCATGAAGTTCTGTTAAAATGCCTAACCAAAACCAAGATATTGGAAACAGGCTGGTAGCATGGAAAGAGTAAACAGCGCTTTGCAATCAAGTATTTTTAGAACGTTGGTTATTTCTCTTGCAGTTGAAAATTTGGGGAAAACTTACTTTTCTCGGATCCTCAGATTACCCATTTGGAAATTAGGGTTAATAGTGCTTACCTTGTAGGATTTATTAGGACACATGATACTATGTGAGGAGAAGTCAGTTCGGTGAATGGAATAACAGGCACTCAACAAAGAATGTCCCTCTGAGTATAGTCAACACTGTTTAAATGAGCAAGTCTATTCCACATTCAGCACTGGGGTTCAGTGCTGCCTCTTGGGAGGGATGAAATGTATCTAGAATTTCTCTTTCTTTAACATGTTTCTTAGTCAATTCAGTGTATTAACTTGTTTAATAATCATGACATTGAGCACAATCACTTTCATAAAAATTAAAATGCAGCACCTCAACCACTCTACTTAGTCATTTTTTAAAACTTGCTTTGAAGCCGGGCTCGGTGGCTCAGCCTGTAATCCCGCACCTTTGGAAGGCTGAGGTGAGTGAATTGCCTGAGCCCGCGGGTTCGAGACCTGCCTGGGCAACTTGGCCAGACCTCAGCTCTACAATAAATCAAAAAATTATCCGGGTGTGGTAGCGCACGCCTGTAGTTCCAGCTATTTGGAAGGCTGAGACGGAAGGATCACCAGAGCCCAGCAGGTCGAGGCTGCGGTGGCCGGGAGCGGCCACTACACTCCAGTCTGGGTGACAGAGTGAGACTCCAACTCAAAAAAAAAAAAAAAAACTTACTTTGAGGGTTATAGGTGATGTCAGGATCTTCTACACCTTATGTTAAAAAATTGGTGTCAAAAGATCATCTGGAATTGATAACATATTTCCAATGTTTACACTTTTATTTTCAATTAGGCCTCAGAAGTCTCTAGAAACAGAGGAGCCTCTTTACTGGCCAGGCCAGGACACAGCCTAGTAGCTGCTATTCGAAGCCAACATCAACAACATGAGTCATTGCCACTGGGTATGTATCATGCTTCTTTGAATTCCTGTCTATCTAATATTTAGCCTTTAAAAAAAATCAGGAATCCTTTAATATTCAAGATTCTGTGTCTTCTCTCCCCTGTTTTAAGATATAATCTGTTCCTTACCCTGTATCCCCATCCTCCCCTCTACCCTTTCCCCCTTCCCTTCCTCCTCACTTCTTCCCCTCCCTCTCTCCTCTCTCTCCTAAACTCACATATGCCTTCTTCCACTCAGTGACTTGTTAATTCAGTCCAGAAGAGTATAGTTTAAGTGAAGTTATGGAGCTTATTTCTCTAGATAGAGCTTTAAATGAATGGCTCTCTTTCGTATCTATGGAGGACAGTTTGCACAGTCTTCATTCATAACTTCCGCTACCTCTTTTCAAAACTCATGCCATTTGTGTCAAGGGAAATGAGGTGAGAGGGTCTAAATGGATTTGAGTATTTCCATTATCACTACTGGGAAATCAGTACATGGATTTCTTTGAACTCTTAAATAATATTTTACCAGAGCTATGGCAAAATGACCAAGAAAAGTTAAGAAAGAGAGGAGAACTATATTCTTCTCTTTCACCTGGTCACGTAGAGATGCATTAACTCTCAGTAAAGTTCCTGGAATATTAAGGATAATTAACTTAAATCTGGTTCACTTTTAGTTTGATACTTTAAAAACAAAAATGCTATTATGTCACATTAAAAACCCCTCAAGAGCTTACTTTTTTTTTATAAGTATGCTACCTACCCTTCAAACTCCGTTAATCCTGGTATCAAGCAATCATTTTCCAGTCATCAGAGAGATTATCTGTGATCTGCAGACTGAACCACATCTCTGCACTTTTGTCTGTTTCAGCATATAATGACAAGATTGTGGCATTTCTTCGCCAGCCAAACATTTTTGAAATGCTACAAGAGCGTCAGCCAAGCTTGGCAAGAAACCACACACTCAGGTAGGACTGGTCCCTCATCCCTGGAACTCCAGGTCTTTCCACCCATTTTTCCTGGTAGGAAAACACCTTTGTGGAGGAATAGCAGAAGCTTATGATGCATTTTATTCATGCACTTAAGTTATAAATTGAAGTCTCAAGATGAAGGGTTCAGGGGTTTCCAGTGTCCTGGGAAATTATGCAATCAAAGATTATCATGTTATCAGGTTATGTATTATTTATATCATGCTGAAATGATTCCCACTGATTCGGAGAAGAACACAGAAAAAGAACAAATTAAGTTTTATTAAAAATTATTTGCATAAGGCAGCATATAATTGCTTTTAATTTTGAAATGTAATCATTTCATGGTAAACCAAATATTGAGTGACCATATTTAAAAACAAACAAAAAGTATCATATGTGTTCTAACTACTTAAATCCTGTTGTTCATTAAGGTCATTTTTGTGCAAGTGCCCCTGAAACTCTAAATCACTTCATTTGGAAGAGGTAGCTGGCTAAAATGATAAAAAGAAAATCTATATCCCAAACTAAAATCCTGCTTTCTCACCAAAATAGTCAAACATCTCTTCACTTCAGTTTACTAGCCAGCGTTTCAAAGGCGGGAGATGCACGGGGGTGTTACAAGTGTGCTCCTTTAGCCTTGTTCAGCACTTAGGAATTGTTGATGGAGCCATGTTATTCAATCCTCTGCCCTCAGTCCCCTCATCACTGAACTGAGTGTCACACTGAGGCCACAGCTGAGGTGCTTAAATGAAGATGTGTGTAAAGGATCAGGCAAGGCCATGGACATGAGGTCCATAACTGCCTTTAATTATTCTCTTCCCATGTGGTGCAGTCTTGTGAATCTGGCTGACACCTCTAGTACTCTACTCTGACTTCCTCAGTGAATCACTAACACCTTCAACAAGCTCCTTTGTCCTTCAAATCCTTGCCACCCATGCCAGGATGAATCATTCTCTATTCTTTCCCTTCCACCACCCCCTCATTGACACCTCTTTTCCCTCAATTTTCACTCTGCAAATTAGAGCCACCATCCTCCCAGCTGCTCCTTATCTCAGCTGCTCCCTCTTCTTCCACCTCTACATCTAAAACATTCACCTCCTCATATTCTCTCTTCTAGCCTTCTTTTCTCTTCTCCCTGCCATGGTCCAAGTTTGAGTATTCATCATTTCTCTCCTGAACTTTACAGGAGTCTCTCCTAAGATATTCCCTATCACCCTGTCATAACCAGATTTACCTTCGTATAGCACAGATGAAATCATGTCCTACCAGCCCTTCAAAAAAGTTTCCACAGCTTCTGTTGTATAGGAAATAAAGTCAAGAATCCTAAGGACATTGTCCATGGTGTCCAAAGTCTGGCCCTAACCTAACTCTACATCCTGCACTGTTTTTCCTTTTAGAATCTTTCTCCTCCACCATACAGGCTGTGTACTCTCCTGACCTTGCCTGTCCCGGGATGGCTTCTCTGCTAAGGGCATCTCATCTCATTTTTTTTCTTTTTTTTTTAAGTATAAAGATGTGGGGTACAATTCAGGGTTAGGTATACAAACGTTGATTATGCAAGTACCCTTGTTGATGAGGTATGCCCCTCCTTCCTCTAGCCGTTTCCCTCAACTGCCAATCCCCTCCCCCCGACAGTTTCCCACTACTGCCAGTTCCTTTCTTATAGTATTATAATTGTTCAAGGTCCACTTATGAGTGAGAACATATGATATTCTGTTCTTTGTTTCTGTGATAGATCACTGAGTATGATCAACTCTAAATCCATCCAAGTTGCTACGAAGTCCATATGTTTGTCCTTCTTTATGGCTGCATAATATTGTGTCTCATCCCATTTTAAAGGCTCAGATCAAATGTAAAAATCCAGTGCTCTAGGTAAACTTAAGAAGAAAACTATTAAACTTTTTGCGCCTCGAAGACACTTTTCGATTTCTCGTATTCTGTCATTTACTTGTGTCCTCCTACAACACTAGAAGCTCTTTAGAGCAGGGCCTTTCTCTTTATGCCCACTCTGCCTCTCAGAACCTGGTCCTATACTTTGAAGATAGGAAACATTAGTTACTATTAGAATGGATGAAAAATCTTTAGTATGAACAAATAAACTCTAGCAGGAGTAATGATCACTTTCACTTATGCTCAACTCTTAAGAGTTATCTGCTCCATGGTTTCTTTCACCCATGCCAGCTCTGGTGTGTCACCATTTCTTTTCTCCCTTTTTTCTCTAATAAACTTTGAAAACTTAAAAAAAAAAAAAAAAAAAAGGAATGATCTGCTCAAGTTTCATTACTGTGCCCACTCAGTCGTATGAACCATTTATTCACGGGCTGCTCTTTGACTCACCATGCATAACAATTTAAAATAATTTTCAAGAGTTTTCCAGGAGAGTCATATTACTTGAAAAGTTTCTGACGCACAGCTGCTCTTGAATATTCTTTATGTTACTGATTCCACCACTGAGTGATGAGTTCACTGCTTCTTTTTTGGAGAAATTTTGAATTCACCAAAGGCGCCAGAGTTCCATTTTAATCATTTGAAAAGTTTTTAAAAAGCAATCCTCTTTGTAAAGGGTGGATATATTTCCAAAGGGAAGTAAGTTGTTTTTATCCCTATTGTTTTCATCCCACATTATAGCCATATCAGAGAAACCTTAAAGGTTTTTTTGCAGTTTGGGATTGTACAATTGTTATTTTTTCGAACGGGGGGGGAGGAAAATAAAATCAGGGCGTGTTGGAATTGGAAGAATCTTGGAAATTATCTGGTATAGAAACTGATAACCTTCTTTAAGGCTCTTTAAGCTTATTAGATTTTCTGAGAATCTGATGAAAACTCTGATGTGAGACTCTTCTCCACTATGTCTTGGCATATGATTTCAAGCAGTTAATGAACCTTAAAGAACCCAAATATCTCATCAAATACAGAAGGCCCACAATGACTATCAGAAAGTGACTGTGAGGCCATAGAATGTAAAAGGCAGAAAGAAAAGAGCGAGAATTTGCTCTTCAAGAGGTCAGTCTTAAGAGAACCAGGAAACCAGGCACTGCTTTCCATGATTCTCTACTTGCCCTGGAGTGTGATCCCTTTTGTTTTTGAGTTGTAGTCTCACTCTGTCACCCAGGCTGGAGTGCAGTGGCATACTCACAGCCACCGCAGCCTTAATCTGCTGAGCTCAGGTGATCCTTCTGCCTCAGCCTTCCAAATAACTGGAACTACAGGCACGTGCCACCATCCCTGGCTAGTTTTTTGATTTATTGTAGAGATGAGGTCTCACCAAGTTGCCCAGGCTGCTCTCAAACCCATGGTCTCAGTCAACCCTCTCACTTCGGCCTCCAAAAGTGCTGGGATTATAGACATGAGCCAGCATGCCCAGCCTGTTTGTTTTTTAAGTCAGCGGTATAGCTACATGACATAAGTGCCATGAAGGACATGATCAGAATTCAGCAGTAGTGGATAATGTGCTGGTACAGAGGAAGACGACTTACATCCTAAACAGAATATAGGGAAGGCTTTCCAAGTAGGTGACACTGAAACTGAAACTTTAAGGATAAGGGATTTTTTCTAAGATGCAAGGTAGTAATTAGACGGTGTGCAAAGACCCCAAGGCAGGAAAAGCTTGATGTAGTTGAAGAATGAAAGAAAATCAACCTGACTCAGGGATAGATTGGGAGAGGTAGGAGAAAGAATGGTGAAGTTGGAGAGGGAGGAGTTCTATCGGCAATGGGAAGGAGTTGGGTCTTATTTGAAGTGCGATTTTATTTGAGAAGCAACTAAAGAATTTTCAGCAGGAAAGATATGATTGCACTCATGTTTTTGATGACCACATGGGCTACTCTGTAGAGAGTAGATGTCTCAGGGCGGGGCATAATACAGAAGGGAGCTATGTAGAGAACTATTGTATTTATCTGTGTGAGAGATAATGGTCAGGTGGATGATGGTAAAATATGGATAGAGAGGATAGAGTAACTTGGGGTGATATAGTGGCTGCAAAAACACCATGAGTTGATGACCACTTGAACATGGTGGGTGAGGGTAAAGAACAATTTAGAATGATAGCCAGGTATGGGGCTGGCGCAGGTGGGTGGATAACGTTATCATTCACTGAGAAGGGGAGGCAAGGAGGAAGAGCTGGCTTAGGTAGAGGAAGAGTGTCCAGAAGTTCATTTTGGATCGTAAATTTTGAAGTCTTTGAGGCCACAAGTGGGAATGCCAGTATATCAGGGAAGCAGGTGGCTCTAGTGTCCTGAGCTCCAAGGAGAGTTTGTACTGGAGTTTTTCTGATGACCAACGGACAGACAGGTGATATCCTCACACTCAGATGTCTTCACCTGTTCTCATTGCCCTTGGGATGGAGTTTCAGGGGCAGCTGGAAATCCCTCACACTGGTTCTGCATGAGATAGTCATGCCACAGGGTATAATGTCCGAAGGAGAGCCACTAAAATGCTTGGAAAATTGTGTTTAGCATCTGACATATGAATGCGGTCCTTATGATGGTATGCATAGAACCACCACACTGGGCGCTGCTTTCTGAGATTGGGACAGCACTTTGCTGCCCTGGTGGAGTTGGACCTTTCTTAGTTTCTTTTCCCCCAGGGACTTTGGGAATAAAAGTGATCCCTAGAATGTGTTATACCTTTCCCTGCCAGGCAGGAAGGCCAGGGACTTAACCAGATGTGAATCCCTTGGGACAGCAGAATAATCTGCCCCAGGGGACATTATCATTGGCACAGCATATAAACGTGAGAGTCATTTATGAGGCTGAAGTCAGTAGATTAGAGGAACAGGTTCAAGAGCATCTTCCAAACTATGAGGTAGTGTCAGGATTTGGAGGAGAAAGCCCAGGAACATAGGCTCAAGGATATGGGCATAGGAAGAAGCAGGTGGGGGAGACATGGCACATGCTCTCTTGGCTGGGCTTCCCACCCGCTCCTTGCAAAATAATTTGTGGACAGGACTGTTCCCTTTTTCAAACCCCAGAGAAGCCATTATGAATACCCTCTCCAGATTTTTGGTGATGGTATTTACTGCACTGGTACTTTATCTATACTGAGAGGTTGAATCACAATGCATTTCTGCTTAATCCCATTGTATATATCTTTGTAGAGGATAAAATGTTTCCCTCACCCTAAAAAAAAAAATCTCATGCCTGTTATCCCTGTGCTTTGAGAGACCAAGGCGGGAAGATTGCTTGAGGCCAGAAGTTTGAGACCAGCCTGGGCAACATATCGAGATCTCATTTCTAAAAATAATAATAATTATGATCTGGGCACATAGCTCATGCCTGTAGTTCTAGCTACTCAAGAGGCTGAAGCAGGAGGATCCCTTGAGCCCAGGAGTTCGAGGCTACAATAAAAGCTATGATCATGCCACTGCACTCTAGCCTGAGTAATAAAGTAAGACCCTGTTTAAAAAAAAATTATGTGTGTGGTTTTTTTAATTTAAATATGTGGGGTACAATTCAAGATTAGGTATACAAGTGGTCATTGTACAGGTAAAGTTTAGGCCTCTCTTTGGTCCCCACTTCGCCTGGTTTGAGATCAGTTAAAAATTGTTTTTAATTAAAAAATAAAATTAGGCATGGTGGTTCACACCTCTAATCCCAATATTTTGAGAGGCCAAGGCAGAAGGACTATTAATACTTGAGAGACTGAGGCAAAAGTATTTCCTGAGCCCATGAGGTCGAGGCTACAGTGAGCCATGATTGTGCCACTGCACTCCGTCCAGCCTAGGCAACAGAGTGAGACCCCAACTCAAAAATAATAATAAAAATAAAACAAAATTATATTTAAAATCTCCACACCAAAAGGTCGAGTTGATTAATCTTTTGCCTAAAAATATTTAAGTTCTGATGAAGATTTAGATTCACATTAACATAATCAGAGAGAGAGAAAAATTGCATCTACAGTATTTTTGAAAATTGATTTTTAAAAAATCATTCCTATGTTACCATTAGGGTAAATTGAGTGAAGAGTATATAGGATCTCTCTGTATTATTTCTTACAACTGCATGCACATCTAAAATTATCTCAAAATAGAAATTTATGTTATACATAAAAAGCTAAGTTTTAAAAAAATCAATCCTTCGGTCTTCCCAGATTTCTGCTGCATCTCTTCAAGAAAGGCAAAAAATTTAATTTTTTTGAAGCATGCATACGATGGAAAGATTCTTGGCTATGGTGTTTGTAGCATTTGAATAATGTCAGGGAACCAAATTGCAAAGTTAACTTGATCAAAATAAATGCTACTCTTCCACAGACTTACTTGAAATAATTTGCCAGGTTGGAGTAGGAGGTTGTATAAAAGGGTCAGACTAGGCAAAGTATAGTTTTAATTGAGACAGAGTTGATGCCTGTGCTTTGGCTGACCTGGTAGTCTTTTGCCAGTTCTGCAGGCCTGGCCCCCTCTGTGCCCAGTGGGGCATTATGCTTTCCATCAAGGCACAAGATTCCTCAAGAGACTCTTTCCTCTCATGGCTTCCAGGACACCATGAGCCCAGACTGTCTTTCAGTGGCTCTCTCTTACCCAGCTCCACTCCCAACTGTTGTAGCTTCCTGAGACTAATTTGGCTATGTGCTTCTGCTTCTGCTACTGTGCAACCCTGAGGAAAAACCATCCCTTAAAGAGCATTCTGCAAGCCTGCAATACGAGCTTAGAATACTGTGAAATGCACTGAACATTAGGACATTGCTATTCAGTCGTATTGGAAGACAAATAAAGGAGATCAGAAAAAGACTTGTTTCTTAGCCTTGTGTGGATGTGTAATTTTCATTTCCTTCCCCACATGCTTCTAGGGAGAAAATTCATTACATTCGGACTGAGGGGAATCATGGGCTTGAAAAGTTGTCCTGTGATGCGGATCTGGTCATTTTGCTGAGGTAAGGGGGTAAACAGTTCTAGAAAAGCTTCCCTAGGCAGTTCTCTTCCGCTACAGCCACTCAGAAAGGGGCCTGGGCTGAAACACGCACCTCTTGTTCTAGAAGATTCTATGACTGCAACTGAAGTGGGGCCCCACCCTTGTACCTGCTGTCCATCACAGTCTTTAGATTTACAACGGAAGTAGCAAGAGCTGCATAAAGTATTTGATGGAGACTTTGTTGTAGCACTTTAAAAAAAACACTGAGAAGATGGGCAAGCAGGTTGTGCTTATCTTTTTGTATGACATTTAAATCTAATAAATCACTTTTGTTGCTTTGTGAGAACTGTAACAGCTATTACTCCAGTTCGTGAATGCTCTCTCAGGGACAGAGAACTAATCTATTTATTTATTTTTTGGAATTTTCAGTCTCTTTGAAGAAGAGATTATGTCCTACGTCCCCCTGCAGGCTGCCTTCCACCCTGGGTACAGCTTCTCTCCCCGGTGTTCACCCTGCTCCTCACCTCAGAACTCCCCAGGTAACTTGGGAATCCGGCCTCAAAGCTCCTAGGAGTGTCTTTGTGTGTGTCAGTTGTATGTGTGTTCTCTCTCTCCCTGTGTCCCTCCCAATTTCCTGATTGAAAATACCTTCTCAATATCAGCTGTTGACAAACTGCCTGGTTTTGTAACACTCGAAGCTAGAATGAGGTTTACATTTTTAAATGGTTGGAAAAAAATGCTTTAAACACAGTGCTTCAGGCTGAGGTGGAAGGATCACCTGAGCCCAGGAGGTCGAGGCTACAGTGGCCGTGAGCATACCACTGCAGTCCAGCCTGGGTGACAGAGTGAGACTCTGACTCAAACACACACACACACACACACACACACACACACACACACACACACACACACACAGTCTCATGACACATGAAAACTATATGAAACTCAAATTTCATCATCCATAAATCAAGTATTATTGGAATTCAGCCACACCTGTTCACTTCGTTATTTTCCACAGCAGCTTTCACATTACAGCAGCAGAGGTGAGGAATAGCAACAGAAACCATGTGGCCTGCGAAGCCTGAAATATTTACTCTCTGAGGCTTTACAGAAAACGGTTGCTGCCCCTGCTCTAAATTGCTGTTACATTCCCAAGGCACTTTCCAAGCATTTCAAAGGGAAGAACCCTTTCTTAAATGTTTTACCTAATGACTCAGAATTCTACCACATACCAATTTTGGTAATGTGGTTACTAGGGATCATTATTAAGTCTCCACAAAGATTCCAAAGAATTTTCTTAAATGACATGATATTGTTTTCTGAGTTCTCCCTCATTTTTCTTCATGTGTGAAAATGAACTTACAATACAAAATTTCTTTGTAGATATTTTCCATTCCAGGTGAGGGAATATAGTCGAGCTGGTTAGTGAGAAAAGATATTTTCTGGATTCATCAAGATAAAGAGCTTAGGTCAAATCCATGCCTCCAAACTGGATCCAGATATTGGAGAATTACCCCCTTTGTATTTGACTTGCATTCTCACATTGGTGTAGGTTTCTGTGGTAAACTCAAATTTCTTTTTGTAACTTTAAAAGTAAGAGATTTGGCCAGAAAATTTTTTTTTTAATTAAAAATTTTAAAAAATTAAAAAATAATTTAAAAAAAGAGATGTGGCCAGGCTCGGTGGCTCAGCCTATAATCCTGCACTTTGGGAGGCCAAGGTGAGTGAATTGCCTGACCCCGCAGGTTCGAGACCCACCCGAGCAACTTGGTGAGATCTCATCTCTACAATAAATCAAAAATTAGTTGGGCCTGGTAGCGCACACCTGTAGTTCCAGCTACCTGGAAGGCTGAGGTGGAAGGATCACCGGAGCCAGCAGGCCAAGGCTGCAGTGGCCGGGAGCGTGCCACTGCTCTCCAGTCTAGGTGACAGAGTGAGACTCCAACTCAAAAAAAAAAAAAAAAGTAAGAGATGTTAGTTTGAAACATCCAGGAACTTTTCTATCTCACAACTTTTGGAGTCGGGGTCCAAGCTTGGCTTTTGAAGCTAGTGAGGACATTCAGAAAAGAAATAGAAGTTAGCTATATACTTTGTCTCTCAGAAGGGCTATCTCACTCAGAGTATCATTCAATACTGCCAGAGGTCTTCAAAACTAGAACGTATTTTAGTTTGGTTTCTCCATGTTGTATCATTCAGAACTACCTGTTAAGGGTAGTTTTGCTAGTTGTTAAAATCTGTTTCTAAGATAGTTGTTAGGGCACACACCCAACGGGGCCTCCTGAATGTTTTGTCAGGCCCACTGGAGATGTGAGTGTCTAGTGTGTGATCTGATGTCACGTGAAAGATGCAAAGAATTGCACAGAAGTTATATTAGAAAAAATAACTTATTTAAAAGTAAATTAGAGAGAGAGAGAAAAAGAAGAGTCACCTCCCCAAGCTAGGAGAGGGGGCCAAAGTCAGGAAACAGCAACAGTCATAACTCAAAGAGCACATGGCCACACCAGAGTCTAGTAAGGCAATGGTGATGGCAGTGGCCATGGCAATGGCAAAATGACTGTTCTTGTTGAGTCCTTTCAAACATTTCCCTTGGATGGGGGGAAGGTCATCAAGGTGACTGGGCGGTGATCTGCTCCATGTCATCACGAAGGAGCAGGTAAGTGCAGGTACTGGCATCAGGTGATGGACAGCAGGCAGATGGGTGGGTTACTCACATGATTGCTGCCATGGTGATGGGGTCTGTCTGTGTCATGGAGGTCATGAAGAGCTAATTAGATTAACTTGGGGATTTGGGCTGGGAGGGGATTTTCCTGCAAGAAACAAAACTCCTTGACCAAAAGGTGGTCATATTATCATTTATATGGTTTCAGCCAGCCAAGGGGTGATCTTTGATCTTCCACCTTAACAAGGAACCTGAAAGTTTCCTAGAGATTTTATGCTAAACCATGGATTGAAAGGTTGGGCTGTTGGGCTGTCCTGGTCTTGCATCTCTTGCATCTGATGGAGATTTGCCGAGGGAATGGGGTAGGCTGCCAATTCACCTGCAGTGAAATGTCTGAACGCTTCCTAAGACCTGCCTATTGGAAATGTATCTATGTCTAACCTGTGCTAGAGTCAAAGAGTGTCAGGGATAAAGTCTAAGCAAAAATGGCCAGGCTGTGGCAAAAAAGATGATGTCAAACCAAGTTTACTCTAGGTTTCTATAGGTATCTCCTTTCAGTGGTATTTCCTTGCTGTCACTTCCTCCAAACAAGTGTACCAATGCCTTTGTTAAGGAAATGCTTTGTTAAGGGTTAGGGTTAGATTAAGGTTAGGGTTAGGGTTAGGGTTAGGGTTAGGGATAGGGTTAGGGTTAGGGTTAGGGTAGGGTTAGGGTTAGGGTTAGAGTTAGGGTTTGGGGTTAAGGTTAGGGTTATGGTTATGGTTTAATTGCTATCTCTGACTTACATAAAATTAAGATACCATTGCCTAAAAAAACAAAAAAAGACCAGGAATGTTATTAGAAGCCAAATTCATTGTTATTAGAAGCTATATATAATCAAACATTTTTAGTGCTCCCATAGTGACTTGCTCTTTCATTGCAATGTCTTTCATCTCAAGGAATTGCAGGTCTGCTTGATTATTTGCCATTTTTTTTAGTTTTTCCGTATCTGATAATTTTTCTTTCCTTTTTTCCATAACCTTTGTTATTAGAGCATGATTTTAACATCATTATTTGGGAGAGAGATTTTTTCTGCCAGTTGTAAAATAAGAAAGAGGGAACAGCTATTTGCTAGATAAGAATTATTTGGGTAACTTTTCTAAAAGGAATCAGGTTTCCTTATAGAGACAATGCTGATGTCATGAATCTAAGTAATCATCCAATTCATTTCATCAAAATGTTTGGCACTTTATTCTTCTACTTTGACCACATGTTCCTAGAATATGTAATCCAGTTACTATTATTTTGAATTTTACTATACTTGTTTTCCTCAACCTTTGTAAAATCTTCCTGGGTGCTACACAATTAGTGACTCGTAGATATTTATTCCATAGTACTTTGTATAGCATACATTAAGGGGAATGGGAATAGCAGGGATAACGGGAATAGAGGTAGTACCAGCAGTGGTAAAAGTCATAGTATTATAAATATACTGTAATCTGCTGAACAGAAACATATGCTTGTACATGCAGACTTGTGTTCTAGTTCTGTCTGTAATCTGAAACCTGGCATTTCGCCAAGACCACTTCTGTCCAAATGAGCTATTTGTTCTCTCACACACCAGGGGTTATGGGACCCCCCAGATGGTCTGGCCCTCCGCACGTCCTTGTTTGTACCACTCAACTGCAACTCCCCTCTCCCTTCCTCCTAGTCACTGTCATCCACCAACATTTTTCTCATGCTCAAATCCTGTGGCACCCTCTCATAGTCTTCCTTTTCTTCCCAAACAGGTCTTTCTATCATCCTGGATAACTTTAACGTCCACAAGGACACCTATTCAGTTCCCTACCTCCCAGTGTCTGCAATGAACATCACTTCCCCAACCTCAACCACATATTCCCAGTCACATTCCTGACCTTGTTACCATCTCAAAAATAACCATTCACACTTCCTCTTCCCTACCAACATGCTTGTTCAACTTCCTTCCCTATTACCATCCTTTGGCCTCATCTGGGCCTCCAGTTCATAGAAGTCTCTCCTTTCCTTTCTAATGTCTTTCTCTGATCTAGCCTGGATTCTTGGGTTCATCATTTCATTAACACCCCTGCCAGTGCCCTGAACTGCTCTGGTCCCCTCCATTTCATTTGCACCCTGCTGAAGTCCTTCATTCATAGATAAACCTTCCTATCTGCTTCCTCCACATCTGCCGTCAGGCACTCTGGAACAAATTCACCTGACAGGACAGATTATGAGTCATAAGTTAGTCATCTCTCCTCACTTGAACCTTGACCACCCAAAGGAAATTTCTAGCACATTTCTTTTATCTTCTCTACTACTGTTTCAAGCATTTCTCCTCAAACCTCTGACCCCCAGCATCACCTCCTTTCTCCTCGCCAGATTTACTTTACTGAGAAAGTTGAAGCCATTCAGCAGAGGCTTTCTTTGTGGTTTTGTTTTTTGTTTTTTTGAGTTGAAGTCTCACTTTGTCACCCAGACTGGAGTGTAGTGGCACGCTCATGGCCACCGCAGTCTCGACCTGCTGGGTTCAGAGATCCTTTCGCCTCAGTGCTCCAAGTAGCTGGAACCACAGGCATGTGCTACCACGCCTGGCCAATTTTTTTATTTATTGTAGAGACAAGGTCTCGCCAAGCTGCCCAGGCAGGTCTCGAACCCACGGGCTCAGGCAATCCACTCACCTTGGCCTCTCAAAGCACTAGGACTACAGACTGAGCCACCGAGCCCGGCCCAGCAGAGGCTTTCTTAAAACACCAGCTACCAAACATCAAAGGCTTCCTAACCTGCACACATCTTACCCTCCTTCCCACCTGTACATGAGAGGTGTTGTCTTTGCTAAAGTCACCATGACCTCTGGCCACCCAATCCACTGGGGAATCCTCAGCCCTCCTGATCTTTCAGCAGCACGTAATACTACCAAGTGCTCTCCCCCTGCCCTGCCTCTTCATTTAGCTTCTGTGACACACCCAGACATCTCTACATCTCTGGCCACTCCTGCAGCTTCATCCTCCTCTTCCTACCATCTGTAAGGATCAGCCCCAGTTGTTTCTCTTCTGTCTCAAACTGTGTCTTTCTCCAATCAAACAGCCAAGATTATCACCATCAAAAACTAAGCTCTGGGAGGCCAAGGTGGGTGGATTGCTTGAGCCCAGGAGTTTGAGAACAGTCTGAGCAACATAGTGAAACCTCGCCTCTACAAAAAAATCAAAAAGTTATCCGGGTATGGTGGCATATGCCTTTAGTCCCAGCTACTCGGAATGTTGTGGTGGAAGAATCGCCTGAGGCCAGGAGATCGAGTCTGCCGTGAGCCATGATTGTTGTGATCATGTCACTGGACTCCAGCCTGGGCGACAATGAGACCCTGACTCAAAAAAAAAAAAAGTTCATAGTCTTCCCCCACAAATGTGTTCTTTTTCTACTGTTTATGTCTCAATGAATGTACATTCAGATACAAATACTGAAACCTACCTCTCCCTCAATACCTGAATCTAACTAGTTGATTCCTAAATACATCACCAGTCTGCCCACTTCAGTCTGCCCACTTCTCATCTCCACTGATACCAGTGGAGTCCAATTTGGGCTCTTTAAATGTATTCCATCCTCTTCAGTCTTATTCGCTACTGCGGGAAGACTAATGTTTTTCTGGCTCAAGAGACATCATGTCACTACATTTAGCATAAAACTAAATTACTTAACAGTATACCTTATCCTGTTTGATACAGCTCCTGCTTACTTCTCAAGCCTTAGTTTTGCATCACTTTGGTTCTTACACCCTATGCTCTAGGCAAACTAGAATACCACTTTCTATTCCACCACAGGACCTTTGCACATGCTGGTCCTCTACCTGACTTGCTCTTCTTCTGGCTCATCTCCTCTCTTACTTAAAGGGAAGCTTTTCCTGACCCATATGATCTAATTTGTGTCTACTTATTCTTCAGATCTTCTCCCAAGAAGCCTTTCTGAACTTAGCCAGCATGTTCTGAGGTCACAAAGAACTGGGTTTCTTTCCTTTATGGATAGCAGCCATCTCAACTTGTAATCATACACTCATTTCTGTGAGATTGCCAATATCAATCTCCTCTAGATTGTAAGCTTAGTACTTAGAATGTAGTAAGTAACTAATAAATAGTTATTGAATGAACAAGCCATGATTCTGACCATCTGTAAAACTTGGATAAGAATGTTACTTTTCCATTCTTCTTTTTATTAAAAAAGTGTATTAAGATAGCAAAAATGATTTTTCTAAAAAGTCCTTCTCTGTATAGAGTTAACTAGATATTTTAAATATAATAAACTTTACCCTTATGTCACAAGGTAATCTAACATAAACTCCTAAATGCTCTGGGCCCTAGCACACAGATATGGTTATTTTATCATCAATATAAATATAGAAGCATAATAACAAACACACTCGTTAAAGTCCTAGTTGCCTCATTATGGTTTCAATCACTTCATATAATATAGCAGCTTGCAAAAAAGTTTAGTCTAGTCCAGTTCATGTTAATTATTTTAGATTATGTAAGTACGATTAAGCCAAGAAAAATGCTCATCGAAGTACTGTTAAGAGAAACTCAACTTGAAATAATTGTTGTGGAAGATATAAATATGTATCCCATTAGAGTTCATTTTTCTCTTTAGTACATTATTTCTATTCATTATAAAAATAACTGACAGAGTGATGGAAATTAAGGGAAACTTTCTGAAGAAGAAAAATACGGCGATGCGAGAATGTACCGCTGGTGAGCGCTTGTCCTGCTGTAGCTCTGCCTGTCTGTTCCTCCATGGAAAGTGATGATCTTCAGGCCCGTGTGCTTCTCTCTGCAGGTTTACAGAGAGCCAGTGCAAGAGCCCCCTCACCCTATCGGAGAGACTTTGAGGCCAAGCTTCGCAATTTCTACAGAAAACTGGAAGCCAAAGGATTCGGTCAAGGTCCAGGGAAAATTAAGTGAGTGCTCTGGTGTTTGGCACTTAATTCAGACAGTGTGTTTTTCTATCCCTTTCTCCCCTACACCGTATGTGTATGTATATATATATATATATATATATATATATATATATATATTTGGAGACTGGACACCCCGGTTTGGTTGGCAGTTATGGTCTGAAAAAAAGGAAGAAGGAAATTAGGAAGTTGGAAGGAAAGAAGAAAGGAATTTAGGAAGGGAAGGAGAAAGAGAAAGAATAGTAGATTTTAGATAAAGGCATATAGAAAATCAACAGTAGACCTTTTCAGAAGATAGGGAATTTTGAACTAAATAAAAAATCTTATCTTTTCCTTTACTTATTCTCAGGGGAAATTGTAACTCTCCAGTCAAGTTCATGGACTCTTTGTAACTTTGTAGTTAAAGCCCAAGTAAAATGTTTTTTTGGTTTTTTTTTCCCCCCCTTCTGAGTTTATTCTTTTCATTTTGAAAAGCTGAGCCCAAACTCAGGAATCCAACTTGAGACATCTAGAGTTGATCAAAAGTAACCTTAAAAGTAGCCCAATAGGATGGAACATATGATAAGTGTACGTGTACATGTTTTTCTTGTGTTCCCAGTGTTTCGAAAAGAGTGTTAAGATAATCCCTCACTGAACCTAGGGAACCTGCATCTTGCTCTTTCCTCTCTCACGGGAGAGGCTGGGAAATGAGGCTCTAAAGCCAGGCACTCACAACTCACATAGAACCTGGTCCAGCATCCTGAATCCAGTGTCACTGCTTACCACAGCTTCTCCTTCTCAGGCTCATTATTCGTCGGGATCACTTGTTGGAAGGAACCTTCAATCAGGTGATGGCCTATTCCCGGAAGGAGCTCCAGCGAAACAAGCTCTACGTCACCTTCGTTGGAGAGGAAGGGTGAGGCACCAGGAGTTTCATGCAGATACTTCGGTGTGGGTGGACCAGGGCCCCAGGATCAGGGGTGATTTTTCTCAAAAAGGAGCAGGGTGGCTGTAAGCCTTTGCCCCAAGGTGATTCTGATCATGTCCTCCCAGGAGGTCTTTCTCTCTCCAGGTGTTGCAAAGCTTTATATTTCACATTCTTCAAAAACCTAAGATTATTGGCATGCACTAGAGTCAGAGCACATGGTCAAAGTATAAGTCAAAAATACAGTCCTGGGGTACTGAATCTTTACTTTTTAGATGGTGGACCCTTCTGAGTAGCTCATCAAAAACTTCTCCTAAAGGGTTCACATACAACTACATTCCAAATCCTTCATATAACTTCAGTGAAACCATATTAACCGTGGAGGGCAATCCTTCCTAGGAGGGCATTTCAGAGTGAACTTGGAAGCCTTTTCAATAATTCGCACACACACACATAGTTACAGCAAATTATTTTATGCCTCCCACAACAAAGGCTTTGTTTTTAAATGGGCCAGCTGTGTGTTTTATCTCATAGGTGTTAGAGGATCAAAAGAAAAAGTTAAGGAAAACTGCCAGAAGAGTTCATTCATGGACATCTGGTTAAGATACATCTCCAAAATGATTACTGCATCCTCGTTTTCTACAGCAAATTGATACTTCCATTGGGATCCACTCCAAAGAGCAGAGGTTCTTTGCCCAGTACCTGACTTTGAAAGGGCACACTAGAATCTAGGTGAGAAACAGGTCTCCTCACCTTCAGACGTGAATGAGTTTCCTGGACCTCTGCTTCCTTTGCAGCCTGGATTACAGTGGACCTTCGCGGGAATTCTTCTTCCTTTTGTCTCAGGAGCTCTTCAACCCTTACTACGGACTCTTTGAGTACTCAGCAAATGATACTTACACAGTGCAGATCAGCCCCATGTCTGCGTTTGTAGAAAACCATCTTGAATGGTAAGATCTGTAATTTGAATTTTCTTATGTTTGAAAGCTCTGCTCTTTCTTCGTCAGAAGTCTGCAGCATTTCTCGAAGGCCGCCATATTTAGAACAGTGACTCTAAATTAAGAGTGATGAGGGTGAATAACAGAGCACTAGAAGGAAGAACACAAAATAAATTACACCGGTAATATATCAACTGCAAATTGATGTAAGACAGAATCATTGCCTGAAGAAAAAACATTAAGATAAGTAGATACAGGTCATGAATGTGAATAATTTTACTAAAATCATAAAGGTCCCCAGGAGAGGCTTCTCGGAGGTATTTTTGGGTTTGAAATTCTTGGCTCTTAGACCAATGGCTTTTGTACTGTGGACACTGGCTTCTGCATCTTATTGGCAAATAAGGCTGTTGGGTCAGATGATCTCCAAGCATTCTTCTGACCTGAAAATCCACTGTCTCTTTGGCTGTCTGCTGTTGAGGCTTTCTATTACCACTTTACCGATATGCCTAAGAAGATAGGTATCAATCAATTGTGTGCAGTTCTGTGGGCAAGATTCCACAGATGTATTAGAAGTCTCCAGGAAGTTGCATGGGACATCTAGGATGCTTGCACTTTCTGTGATGCTCTGCATCAGCACCATGCCTGATTTGAAAATGGCTCAGGTCCAACTGCAGGAGCTCCTGCCATCAAGAGGGAAATGAGTTCTGAAGATGGCTGGAGTGGGTTCTTTTCTGACATGGCTTATTTATGCTGTTGTTGAAGGAAGCTGCTGGGGTGACATTTGTGCCTCTGGGCTACAGTCCACAGTCCCTATAGTTTGGCTATATAGCATCGGTAACTCCCCTACTCCCAACCCCTGGCTCCAGCGAAAGACTATTGCACAGAGACTCTCTCTCCAAACACACTCTCAGCCCTGAAGTGCTTGGCCTGAGGCAGAGTGTGTGCACATCAAGCATTTGGCACAAGATGAAGCAAAACTTGCCCTTTCTTGCTCCTTTTCCTATAACTTATCCATAAGTGGACAGCGAAGTATGTGAGGCAGAAACACGCAGACAGACAGGGGCAGGTAGGGAGCAGGCAAGTCACCACGGAAGGGACTTGTGGCACCGAGAATTGAATGGTCACTCTCACTGAGCTCACAGTCAGGCAGGTTCCATTCTAATGGTAGAGAGTGCTGTGAGAATTTTATGTGCACACAGATTATACCTGACAAAATCCCTCAATTCTCTCTTAGTTTGTGAGCATGAAGTTTAAGATGCTGTCTTGGAGGTCATGAATTAGAATCAGCCATCAATTAAAAAAATATTTTTATCACGTGTCATACCACATAGGACTGTGCTCGGTATTGTGGGGGATACCTTCACCAACTTAACAGTTATAAATTAAGTGCTTAGTATGTGCTGGGTGAATACAAAGATGAAGTGAGCAAGGTCTCATCCCTCAAGGAAGAGTAGTGGGAAGAGCACATGAGTAGACCAACAATTACAACACAATGGCTTAAATGCTAAGTTATACACACATATATGTGTGTGTGTGTGTTAGCCAGAGACACACATATAAAGCTGAAAATTTTACTCAATCAAAAGGGAAGAAAAATATCTGCCCAAACTAGGAGATCCATGGGGAATGGGGAGTGAAGCCCACGATTCTTGTAAAAAGAGGGAGTGGTGGCAGAGGAGAGGGAGACTGAGCACCATGGTGGGATGGGAGGTACTTGACCTTCTAAAGGAAACCTTGGAGTCCAGCATGTTTCAGTGCAGCCACAGAACAAGGCCACGGGCCACGGCCTGGTGGAAAGCAGAGAAGTCATCTGCCTTAGGCCCACATGTTGGCTGAACCACCTATTGAAAGTGGCTGCAATCACTGCCCATGTAAAGGCACCTCGCCAGCTGCCCAGCCCCCACATTCACCTGGCTATCGCCTTCTGCGATTCTCTGCATGGGGGGTGCAAAAGAGGCTCTGTAGATATGGCAGTTATACTTTAGTGTATTGAGGAAGGAAATTGTGTGGTACAGGAGGGTTGTAAGAGTTAGTAAAGTTTTCTGGATGGATCCATGATGAGGCCTTGGAAATACCTGCCCTCGAGGTGCCAGTTAGCTGCTGTGTTCTTTGCTGGAGGTCTTGGTCCTGAATGCACGCATGCTGACTTTCATCCACTGATGTTCCCACTCATGTTGAGAATATTTGCCGTGTGTCTAGAAATGAAATTGCAGATGGCTGTCCGAGTCACCTGGCAATGTAAACCGAGCTTGTAGAGATGAGATTTCTTCCACCACTACATGTTGGATGGCAAGTTATGAAGTGGGCAGAGGACCTCTCCTCTGATTTAAGGCTTCAACTCTGAATGCTCAGTCCCCAGAGTCCTCAGCCTGAAGTGCAGAACAAGCCCCTGCACCTTCATGAGAACAGGCATCAGATTGTATCATGAGCCCCCCATGTGGAGTATGTTGTTTTCTCTTCAGTGCCTCAGAATTCCTGATGGAGGGGAACTGGTTTTCTTTGCAGTCAGAGCCACGGCTGAGTGAACTGAAGCCACCTGGGCAGTCTTTAGCTTTGAACAGGAAGCCCTATTGGGCTTTGCCAAGTCTTTTCTACTTGTGCCTTGTGGCGGATGATTTCACAAACAAAACAAATAGGTTTTGCCTTCCCTGTGCCCCTGAGTCAAGCTCCTTAGAGAGCATTTTAGCAAATGGTGCCTAGGGACACAGACCTGGATGAAGTGGCCCTGGGTTTTTACACAAAATGTCAACAGTAAGTGGGTGCTGCAGCACTTGTCTAAAGACCTGTCACTGTCACTCCTTGCTGCCTGCAGGTCCCTGACACTGAGGAAACCAGAATACTGAGTTCTCAGGACTGACAGCTGCTAGGTGCCTCTTAGCTGCCCTCAGGGTGGGCGTGGCTGACAGAGCTCAGATCTGTGCCAGGCCCTCCTGCCTTTCTCGCTCCTCGGGAGCTCGTCTCAAGACTCAAAGGGATAATCAGTTCACTGTACAGGGGAGTTCCGTAATCTCAGCATTTAGAATTATTTGTTTGTGGTCATTGTTGAGGGATTCAATGTTTGTAAAATGTACAATATAAAAACTCATGAAGCTTCACTATCAGTGAAATGTCTCACTTTAGCTATCACAATGTAAAAAGGCTCACAGCCCCATTGAAGCCAGGATTCCAAATTCCTAAGCTATTGTTCTTTCTATGACATACACATGCTTGACCTAAAAGCAACCACTTTACCCAAATTCAGACCCACTTTTGAAAGAATCAAAGTTTTCCAAAGTACAGAAAAAGAAAAAGACTCAAAGGGGCTGTGAGGAAGATGACAGTCATCATAGCCTGTACAAGGCAGATTCAAAGAATTAAATGTCACCCAAGATTAACACAGTATTCGGCTGTAGCTGGAGGAAACATCTTTGCACTGGTCATTTTTATATAAAATGGTTTTTTGTTATTCTGGTTCTTTATCCTTCACTGACCTTCTTCTGTGTCCCATACTCTTGTGCGTTTTGTCTGACTCCCCTCTAGATAATAAGCGCTGTAGGAACAGAGACAGTTTTGTCTTATTTTACCCTGTGACATTGCCTGGCACTTCACAATGCTCAAAACATCTCCCTGACTATTGAGTGCATACCTGAGTCTCTTCCTTGTACCAGGGCTGCTGATAGAGTGCTCCTTCCTCTCATGTGCAATTAATTGCTCCAAGTTCACATTTTTCTTTGTCATCTGTGGTTCTAAAGCCCTTGCAGCATCAGCAATAAATGCAAGCGTTCCTGAGGTGTTTTGCACTCTTGGAATCCACTCCGCATGATGCCCGAATGCTTCTTGTTACTGAGGGAAGCCTCCTCCTTCTTCTCACACTGCACATGCTTTATGGCAACCGCTTCTAGGCTTGGCACTGCCCAGAGACATCAGTGGAAGTGTTCTGACACGGGGTCATTCCCCTGAAAGCTTCCCTTTGACAGTAGGTACTTGAGATTCTGGGGCTTCATGCTCGCTGTGTGTGGGCTTTGTAGCCGTTGGAGTCGAGCCAGCTAAATCAAAGCCTAAACACGGCATAATGATTCCACCTACTTCCTTTTTTTTGTAGTCAAGTGTTGAGAGATACCAATACAAATAAATACAGTGAAAATTCTGTGTTACACACTTTAAGTAAACTTTTAAAAAAATCATTTTTTTCTTTTTCTTTTTTTTTTTTTTTTTGCTTTTAGACTAAAAAGACTTCCTGCCATTGCTGTTTCATTACTTATTGTACCCCTGACATTCCAAACTGATAAGGACTCTGTCAAAGTCAACAATGGTAACAATCGGGTCCAGTAAGAAAGAAAGAGTCAGAAGAGCTCTCAAAAGCTGGAGCCTATAAGATACTGGCGCTGTAGTCACTGCTGGCATAGTCCCTGCCCGACCTGGCCAAGGTCTAGCGAGACTGGGAAATAACACCCTCAACATTCTTCTTCCACCCTCCAGTGCTGTTAGCCAATTCCAACCATAAATCAGAGGGCAAAGTCTCTCCAGATGTTGCAACCCGTAATAGCCAGTCCTCAGGTCGCAGAACAGGGCAGGAGAAGGTGGGAAACCCACGGGGGCAAAGGAGAGGGGAATTGAAAATGAACACAAGATCTCATACTCTTTAGGACACTCAACTTGTTCACTAGAACTCTTACCACTTTCTAAGCTGCATGTGTCTATTGTATGTGTCTTTGATGACAGAAATTTTGAAATACTACTCCAAATTTCATATTTTTATTCTTTGATTATGATTATTTGCATATTGATGAGGTGTTCATATGCTACTCTTTTATATTTTATTGTATGTGATTTTATATCTTTAAGGATACAGAAGTTAATAATTAAGCTAAATAATAAAGCGTTCACAGATAACTTACTAAATATACAAGGCACTGTTCTAGACTTTTTTATTTACCAAAATTATAACTCAAACACTGTGTTATTCTACTTTTACAGATGAGGAAAATGAGGTATAGACATAACCAAAGTCATAGAGACAGTCATGGACCAGGCTGGGATTGGAACCCAGGATCCTGTCTCTAGCATCAGGCTCTAACCCCCATACAAAGGCAAAGTCAGATATATAATTGAGGACATTACAATACAATGTCATAAATGCTCACCATATCTCTATTATAGTACTTATCTTGTTGTCAAGTATTAGGTACAAGGAGCTTTGAGAAATGAGTGAAAATTTCTCACTGGCTGGCAGAGTAGGGAGAAGGAACTTACAGGTGGGATGATAAATAAACAGATGCCAGTTTGGTGTGGCCTCAAAAGAGAGAAAGAGGCTGGCAAGGCATCCTGGTGTCAGATAGTGAAAAGCATTTGATGACATTCCAGAGAGTTAAGATTTTGTAATGAAGATGATGATGGTGATAGGGAGCCAGGCATGTCTTTAGAGGAAGAACCTGATCAGATCTGCATTTAAAATCAGAAAGTCAGCTGATTACAAGTGGAAGATGAATTGGAGTGAGCAATGGGAGAGGCTACTGAAATACTTCTTGGAAGACAGAATAAACAGCAAAAGAGAGCAGAAAAAGATATTTTGGAAGGAGAATGAAGAAATGAACAAACTGGGTGATGGATTATAAATGGTGGGAGATTAAGTATATGAAAAGCTAACTAGCTTAAAACGACACTAGCAATCACCCAAAATTCTACCAAAATATTTAACCAGTGCAGACAACTTTTTTTAAAGTCAGGCTACCATTCCTACTTTTTGTAATACCCTCTATTTTAAATGATACTTTATAAGTGAGCCAGATTATGGTGACCACAGCCCCAGATGCTGTGAGATTTGTTATTTCCACACTTTTAATATTTTCTAAAATGTCTTATCATTGAATATTTTCACTTGTTATAAAATAATGTATAAGAAAATACCAGGTTAAAATACTCATATATTTTGAATGGAGGCATAAACAATAAAACTATAAATAAAAGGTGAAAAATACAAATTTATTTTTGCATCTAATACAATGAATGAAATGTTATAAAATGCATTTATTTTCAAATTTTTATCTGATTTGCGTTTCTATCTGGTTTCAGTTATTAATTGAGAATATTTGGGATTCAGGAAATCAGTTAAAAAAGTAACAAATTTGGAGTTTTTCACCCATTGTTCAGTGCCACTTAATGACTAGTTGTCCTCTCTGAAATCACCACTGGAAACTCTTTTTCTGTCCCAATCATTCTGAATGCCACTTTTCCCAGAGCAAATCTAAGATAGACCAAAGTCTAAACAATTTAAATCAGTGAATTATGTTTCTATTTCTAGAAAGAGTACCAGAGTATCAGACATGTTCTGTTTAAGTACAGTCATGTGTAGATTGATGATGGGATGCATTCTGAGAAATGTCTCAGGCAAGTTCATTGTCGTGCAAACATTATAGAATGTTACACAAATCTAGAAGTTCTAGTCTACTATGTGCCTGGGCTACGTGATCCAGCCTATTGCTTCCAGGCTACAAACCTGTCCTGAGTACTGTAAACATTACAGCACAATGCCATTATATGAAAACATAGCTAAACATAGAAAAGGTACAGTAAAAGCATAGTATAAAAGATTTTTAAATGGTACACTTGTATAAGGCAGATCCATTACCATCTTATGAGACCAGCATTTTACATGTGATTCATTGCTGACCAAAGCATCGTTATGTGGTGGCACATGACTGTATTAACATGTATCATTTGAAGAAGTTACTGTGTTGTGAGTCACTCTTTATGTAATCGTCAATGTGAGAAGAATTTTCAGAAACCAGGTTTCAGATCTGATGCTGACTGTCAATTAGTTTCTGTGTAACCACCAGAAGGTCTGTGTGCTCGTGTTATGTCAGTGATGGTGACAAATCTAATCTTTCCAGTGTCACAACCAGGCATTTTAGGACGTCTCAAACTAAAACTTCCAACAGGAACTCAAGGCCCTGCAAAAGAGATAAACTCTGCTCCCCGCTTCTGTCCCTGCTCCAACCTTTCTCCCTTTCCAAGCAGATACTACTTGGGTGGTAGAAAAAAAAAAAAGCTTCTGTTTTCAGGTCTTCAACAAGGGGAGGTAGGGGAGGAGGGAAGCTCTTTTGGGCATATTTAGAGTTTGGCCAGGTGGGTATTAAATGTAATTGTAGAGTTTTATGGAACTTATGAAGTCCTGGATAACCCACTTTAAATATCCCTTGCTACAGCAGCAGTCTTGAATTAGTAGCTAGAAACCACAATATTATGAGATTCCACTGGATGTCTCATGGGCCTTTGGCCTCCAAGGGTCCGCCTGACAGAAGAGCTCAGTGTGGATTTTTTGCCTGAGTCTAGGATCAGGTAAGCTCCCCCAACCCCATTCTACCTGTAACAGCAGTTCCTGGGTTCTTTCCTAGACACCTTCAAGAACTTTGTTGATCATATCTCTGACTGAATCTTAACAGCCTTTCTGGCCATACTCAAGAGAAACGGTGGGACAAAAATTAGGTGAGAAGTCACCGTAAAATGTGCAGGATTCTGCCCATCCTATTTCTGAACCCAGCTTTCTTTAGGGCTTGTGAGAGAGTTCCAGTAGGAGAAGAATGAACTATTTAGTTAGTAATGCCAGTACTGTAACTGGGTATGCAAACAAAAGAAAATTATATTAGATTCCTCTCTACTTTGAAAACACATGTAAAAAATAAAGTAACAAAATTTCCTCAGGAAATCTAGGTGATTTTATGCATATTCTAGAGACTAAAAATTACTAAGAATATAAAACAGATTTAAGAAACCTTGAATGGTAGAGACATTTTTAATCAACACTGGAACCTTAGAATCTTTAAAAGAAAAGGAAGACATATTTGAATATGTAACAATTAAAATACTTTTATGATAAGAATACCATAAACAGGGTCAAAAGACAAGCTTTGATTTTGAAAATTAATCTTTGCAATTCAGGAAAATCAGAAGTTGAAAATCTATAATATTGGCAGGCTCAGTGGCTCAGCCTGTAATACCAGCACTTTGGGAGGCCGAGGCAAGTGGATTGCCTGAGCCTGCCAGTTTCGAGACCAGTCCAGGCAACTTGGCAAGACCTCGTCTCTACAATAAACTTTTAAAAATTAGCCAAGCATGGTGGCACTTGCCTGTAGTTCCAGCTATTTGAAAGACTAAGGTTGCCGGGCTCGGTGGCTCAGCCTGTAATCCCACGCCTTTGGGAGGCTGAGGTGAGTGGATTGCCTGAGCCCGAGGGTTCGAGACCCGCCTGGGCAGCAAGACCTCATCTCTACAATAAATCAAAAAATCAGCCGGGCGTGGTAGCGCATGTCTGTAATTCCGGCTACTCGGAAGGCTGAGGCGGAAGGATCGCTGGAGCCC
>NW_007259245.1:709299-737042 GCF_000164805.1 Carlito syrichta
CGGAAGGCTGAGGCGGAAGGATCGCTGGAGCCCAGCAGGTCGAGGCTGCGGTGGCCGGGAGCGGCCACTGCACTCCAGTCTGGACGACAGAGTGAGACTCCAACTCAAAAAAAAAAAAAAAGCTGTTGAAAGACTAAGGTTTCGGGAAAGATCGCCGGAACCCAGTAGGTCGATGCTGGGGTGGCCATGAGCATGCCACTTCACTCCAGCCTGGGCAACCAAGTGAGACTCCAACTCAAAAAAAAAAAAAGGGAAAGAAAATCTGTAATATAAATTTCAAAGAGTTCTTACAACTTGAAAAAGGGGGGAGAGACATTTGTATACCTAACCCTGAACTGTACCCCACATCTTTAAAATAAAAAAATTTTTAAAGAAGGGGGACACAACCCCAGAAAAATTGACAAGAATGCCAAAAAGCTGTTCTGACAAAAGCAAATCCAAATGATTAATAAACCCATTTTTAAAATGTCAACATTGCCAATAATCAGGGAAATGTAAATTAAAGTGACAGTGATATATCACTTTATAGCTATCAACCTGACAAAAATTTAAAAGTTGTTTATTTTTTGGAGAGGACATAAGTAAAAGGATATTCATACATTGCTGGTAGAAACATGAATTTTACAGCCTTTTTTTGGTAATGCAATCCACAATATATATTAAAAATTTTAAAACCCATGTACCCTTTAGCCCATGAAGCTATCTCATAGAAACAAAAGCACTAGTGTTAAGGGCTTTTATAATACTAGGTAATATTTACTGAGTTCTTATTATGTGCCAGGCATTTTTGTAAAGGCTCTTCATGAATTACATATTTTATTATGATTCCCTATTTTACAAATAGGAAAACTGATACCCATAGAGGTTTAAAACTTGCCCAAGGTAACAGCTAGCAAATGGCAGAGGTAGGGGTAAAACCTGCGTGGTCTGGCTCTAGACTGTCTAATGAAACAGTTTATTTCAGCGTTGTTTGTAAAGACACAAACCTAGAAGCAACTTAAATGTCCATTAGCAGGGTAATGCTGTAATGTTTAAATTCATTATAGCAGATCCACACTGCAGGGTAATATGAGGCATAAAAAAGACTGATTAGAACCTTACCAGATGATGGGTAGGGATTTCCTTAAGATGTAGTTGAGAGAAGAAAGAAACAGAAAATCATGAATAACACTATTGTTGAGAAACTGAAAAATAATGACCTGAAAGCTATGTGCATATAGAGATACATAAATATGAATATAGTAGCATGTGATTATATGATTCAGATGAAAGATGTGAAAGAGCACATCTTAGAGTGTCAACATAGGTCACAGGAGATGAGGTGAGAGGAGCCAGCCAAGTCAGAAGCCAAAACCAATGATAATAAAATGTTTTATTATATTTCATAACTATATGTATTGAATTTATATAAAAATGATTTAAAATAAATAAGTTTGTAAATAAAAAGGTTTGTAAAAATAAATAACTTTCTAATAGCTAAGATGTCATTTGGTGCAAATATCTTAGCTAAATTACTAGAGGGAAATAAATGTCTTAGATACGAATCATCAGTGCAATATTTGTATGCACCTGAAGACTTGATGCTGGATTCATCAAATTGTTCTGCACATGAGCTCCTGGCATATCATAAATATCATACGTATGTGATACTACCATGTTCATCCTACCTTTGGTCTCTTCCCTTCCTCATCCCATTTGGCTGCCCCTCCTCTCTTTACTCAGGATAGATATCTTTAATAATTCCCCACTGTCTACAAAATGGAGTGATGATTCCTAGATTCTCAGAACAGCCAAAGCATACAAATTCTTTGCCTTGACACACCATCTGCCTCTCCTGGCCAGCTCCTCCTCTGTCTTCCCCACTCTTCCTAGGACTTCACTCCACTCCCCAATTGCTTATTCTGTTCCTCATCTCTCATTGGGCCCAAATTTCACCTGCCCTTAAAGTCCACTTAAAATATTGTGTAGTTCCTTTACAACTTCTTTCCTGAAACCCTCTCAAGCTAAATATGTTCATCTTCTCTTGAGGTTTTTTGTTTGTTTGTTTGCTTGTTTTTGTTTTTTAGGAAACAACAGTTTTCAAACCCTTTTAGCTGGAAACTTGTTTTCCAATGAAATTTGCATTCAATCCCAAATCTAGAACAGATGAAAGTGGTGCTGGACTCCTGTAAGGAGGAGGGCCAGCTGGTCAGTTGACTATTAGAGCTCTTCTTCTTCCTTCCTATTTCTAGGCTTCTGTGCAAAACAGTTTGAAAAAATACTGCTCTAGTCTACTGTTTGCATGTCTCCTTCCATCTCTCCCTGGCTACTTTGTGTTATAAGGATTTGTGTTAGTTTTGAAACTGGATGGGAGCAACATTTTACTGTTTTTGTTTGACTTCTGCAGCCAGCATGGTCTCTGGCATTAAGGAGCCACCTTTCAGGTCCTGAGGCAGAGTGCCACATAGCAAAAGGCAAACTCAGGTTTAAATCCTGCTCCAGGTCTCAATTTCTGTGTGATCCTGGGCAGGTATCTTAACCCATTTGAGTTTCAGCCCCCTTATCCATAAAGAGGAAATAATAGTGCTTGCTATGTTTTGAATTATCTATCCCCTCAAAATTCGTAAGTTGAAACTTAATCACCAACATGATAATATGAAAAAGTGGTGCCTTTAAGAGGTGACTAAATGGTGAGGGCAGAATCCTCATGGATGGGATGAGGACCCTTATAAAAGCTCTCTTTGGCTCTTCTGCCATGTGAGGAATCAGAGTTCATTCCCCTTTCTGCTACATGAAGATGCAGCAAGAGGGTCCTCACCAGACACAAGACCTTGATCTTGGACTTCCCAGCCTCCAAGACTGTGAGAAATTTATATTATTTATGAATTACTCAGCCTGTGGTATTCTATTGTAGCAGCATAAACAGATTAAGACAGTGTCTGTACCAGTTGGGTAGGGTTGCCATAACAAAGTACCACAGACTGGGTAGCTTAAACAACAGAAATTAACTTTTTTAAATTCTGGCAGCTGGAAGTTTGAGATTAAGATGTTGTCAGGGTTAGTTCCTGCTGAAGCCTCTCTTCTTGTCTTGTAAATGACCATCAGCTCCGTGTGTCTTCCCTCTGTACATGTATAGAGGACACGTATACATGTGTCCTAATTTTCTCTTCTTATAAAGACACCAATCATATCAGATTAGAGCCTGCCCATATGACTTCATATTAACTTAGTAACCTCCCTAAAGATCCTATCTCCAAATACAGTCACGTTCTGAGATACTGGAGCAACACCAACATTTGAATTTTGGAGGACACATCTAGCCCATAACAGTGCCTATTCTGTATGGTGGTTCTAAAGTTACAGGAAAAGTGGCACTCAGTAGGCATTTAACAAATGGTTGATGTTATCATTCTTCCATTGAGTGTATATTTTATAGGGGACATCTGAAAGTGTTAGAGAAAGCTAGATTTATTCCTTCAATCTAGGACTTCTCAACCTCAGCACTGTTGACAGTTGGGGCCATATAGTTCCTTATTTTAAAAGACTGTCCTTGTGCACTGTATAATATTTACCAGCATCCCTGGTCTCTACTCTCTGTAATCACCACCACAACCACCAGTTGTGACAAACAAAAATGTTTCCAGACATTGCCAAACATTTCCTGGGAGGTAAAATCACTCTGTTGAGAACCACTGTTTTCACATACCTATAAGAAAGGAGATTGTGGGGAAAAAACGGTCTAGCAAAAATTTTACAGGATTAAAAAGTATTTCTGTGGGCCTGTAGTTTTATGAAAAAATTTTCAACCCTGAACTAAGTCATACTAAGGTTTAAATATATGTTTTTTCCCAAAATGTCACATGTTGGAACTTATTCCCCAACGTGATGACATTAAGAGTGGGGTCTTTGGGGAAGTGATTAAATCATGAGCATTTCATCCTTATGAATGAGATTAGTGCCCTTATAAAAGAGGTTCTACCATTAGAAGACACAGCAAGAAAACACCATCTTGGAAGCAGAGAGCAAGCCCTTATCAGACGCTGAATCTTCTGGCAACTTGATCTTGGACTTACCCAGCCTTCAGAACCTTGAGAAATAAATTTTCATTATTTATAAATTTTCAGGCTGTGACATTTTGTTATAGCAGCAAGATAATATATGAACCAAGGCCATATATTAGATATATCTGGTTACTGGACCAGCATAACCAAGCCTTCAAGTAGCGACCAGGCAAGAGCCTCAGTGCAGTCAGTCCACTGAGTTCATGTTATGATTCCCTTTTAGTCCATCTAGAAGAAAATAGTTCAGGTGCTTTAATCATTTGCTTCTAATGATGGTTACCTTCTAGAATCAGCCAGAAGGCATAGTTTATTTTTATTTATTTATTTATTTATTTTTGAGTTGGAGTCTCACTCTGTCACCCAGACTGGAGTGTAGTGGCCGCTCCCGGCCACTGCAGCCTCGACCTGCTGGGCTCTGGCGAACCTTCCACCTCAGCCTTTCATAGTTTAAACAAAGGCTACACTACACCCCTCAGGGAATCAGGCTGTTGGAAGGATTCTCACAGCGTTTCTGTGGACTTTTTAAAGGGCAGGAGGTTGGCCGTGGTCCTGGTGTGCTCTCACCTGCCCAGCAATAGGCCACCTCCCTCACCAAGCAGGGCTGCAGCTATGAAGGAGCTCCAGACGCCATGGCTCAGTCTTCCCGCAGACCAAGTGTAAAAAATTACAGAGCAAACTGCTGCTGGGGAATGCCAGAACCCATGCCTAACCCACTATTAGCTGTAGAGATAGGAGACTAGCCTGGGGCCAAACCCTGAACTCAGGCCACAAGAATGTATACCAAGCAGAGGGAATGAAAATAACGCTGGGCTTGGAGGGGAAACAAGGAACAGGGAAATGTGACTGCAAGGGAGACAGGGAGCTACAAAGAGCCAAAACTTCACTTCCCCAATATTCATCCCCAAAACTGCTCCATTGTGGGGGCATTATTATTGTTGTCACTTGCCCCTTACTGTTTGTACTGTGAGTTTATTTTTCAAAGGTAGTTCTGCTTGCATTTCTTTTTAGCTAGCAACAAACATCCCTGAAACATCCAGCTATGTGGGGCAGCTGGAAGGATGCAAGGAGGCTTTTGAAGAGACAATGTCAGAAGGAAGGAAAGGAAGAGTCCAGAGGGGGCAGGGAAAGAGGATCTGTAGCTCAAGTGGAGAGCTTAGCTTTTTTAAAGGGTCAGACCCTTCTTCCTTGGAACTGAGGGAAATAAATGACGGGTGTAGGATGCACTTATGAATGAGAGAGGCACAGAAAGAACCAGAAGGAGGGAGAGACTGGTGACAAAAAGAAGACACTCCCTCCCTCCCCCATTTAGTAGGGTTCGAGGAGGTAAAGGATGTATGTAGATGCAGTCAGATGGGCTGAAAGAAGGCCAGGCAGGGCCCTTCATGCCCTCTGCTACTAGAGGAGATAAAGTCTCTGTATTCCATCCCCTTTCCCAGTATCCATGCAGAAAATGCAATGGGTGATGCCTCAGGCAAAAAACTTCACTTTGACTTTCAGACTGTTTTTTTCCATCTTAAAAAAAGGATGAAGCCAGGCTTGGTGGCTCAGCCTGTAATCCCGTGCCTTTGGGAGGCTGAGGTGAGTGGATTGCCTGAGCCCGCGGGTTCGAGACCCGCCTGGGCAACTTGGCGAGATCTCATCTCTACAATAAATAAAAAATCAGCCTGGCGTGGTAGTGCACGCCTGTAATTCTGGCTACTCGGAAGGCTGAGGCGGAAGGATCGCCGGAGCCCAGTGGGTCGAGGCTGTGGTGTCTGGGAGCAGCCACTGCACTCCAGTCTGGGTGACAGAGTGAAACTCCAACTAAAAAAAAAAAAAAGGATGAGGGACTTGGAGTCGGTGGTTCTCAAATTTTGGTCAGCAACTACAAAATTTATTTATGCAGAGTACTGTAACCGACCCCATAGAGTCTAATTTCTAGGCACCTATATCTTAACAGGCACCCCAAGGATTTAGATGTCAGTAGAAGGGTCAACACCCCCACCCCCACTTTGAAAAACAGTCTTAGATGCTAGCAACTTCAATAGCCCTTTAAAGAGTGTGAGAAAAAAAGCTAGCTGTTCATGCAATCTTCAAACCCAGAAATGAAGTCTACCCCAGGCAGACACAACAGATGTTCACTAGATTTTTCGAAATGTATGAATTAGAAAATATGAAAGCTCCAGAAATGAAGGCAATAACATTGGGTAAAGCATGGAAACATACATTGTGTGGGAACATCATCAATATCTTATGTACTTAAATAATGAGGTTGAGAAAGAATAATTATTTTTAATTAATCAAAGTTATGAGGATAAGTACAAGGGAGTATCTTTAAGATGAATTCTTTTTAATGTAATAGAACTTAGCAATTATGAAGTTCTTTTCATCTTCAAAGAACCTATTGACATTAAATTACTCTTTCTTTTTATTTCTCCTGGAGGTAAAGCAAGCAAATATTAACATTATTATCCTTTATTTGTAGATGGGAAGAGAGGAGTGGAAAGGTTTTGACATGCCTAAAATTGAAAGGATTTTTTTTTTTTTTTAAAGTTTCTACTAGAAACTGTGGTGATCTGGGTTTTCAGGCCATCAGTTAACCCTTAGTTCGCCTGTGTGCTTGCAACATTGGAAAAGAAGTTACAGCAAAATTTGTATAAGCAACTATCAGCAGGATGTGCGAGGAGCTTGTGTCCTATACATGGGCAAAAAAATGCCATTTACAAATTTCCCTGATATTAAGATTTAAGCTGAGGAAGAGTTTCAAAAGAATCAGAGTTAGTTAATGTAAGCAGGCTCTTTACATTACCTGATCTTGGGATCCTAACATAAAATGGGGATTAAAAATTATGCTTTATCTGCATATTCAAATTCTTTCTAATAAATATACAACTTCATTACACAAATGAAAATCAATGCTGCCAACCTTAGAAATTTGCTTTGAGGACAAAGGAAATGAAAACACTCTAGTAATAATATCAAATACAATAATCAGAATAAGTGGTCAATATTATGGCTGAGAAATTCTCAGGCTTAACTCTAAATATAAAAATTAACAAAATTGGAATTATTGTTTAAGTCACAGAAAGATGTGCTTTCCATAAAATTTGCTCATTTTCTGATTATTTAAATGCCAAATAGAATTAACAGAGTCAACACATTGTCTTCAAAAGATGTTTTGTCTATTGAGAGAGGTTTAAAAAGCAAATTACGTGAAAATATAGAGGTGCATTTTCTGTTTAGCCTCAATTTTATGAGGGAAAGTATATATTTAGAGGAGTGGAAAGAGTGCAAATTTTTTTTTTTTTTGAGTTGGAGTCTCACTCTGTTGCCCAGGCTTGAGTACAGTAGCATGCTCATGGCCACCGAAGCCTAGACCTGCTGGTCTCAGATGATCCTTCCACTTCAGCCTTCCAAGTAGCTGGAGCTACAAAAAAGAGTGCAAACTTTGACAGCAGCAGAAACTGGAATGATAAGAGGGAGGGGGTCAACGTAAACTTCCTTGCATGGGTTTTTCTAAGTTGAGAATAGCAGGGCTATCCCCAAAAAAGTGTTGAAAATGACACTGGTGAAGGTAGATCAGGGACAGGAATGCAATTCTAATCAAACTGAAAACAGAATCAAGGTATCCAAATGATCCCAGAATGGAGATGTATAAATCTAATGATCAGCAATATCACTGTGAAAGATAAATGAGAATCAGTGTAGATAGACTTCTAGGAAGGTATATGGTATATATAATCCAAGAGATAGATCCCCAGCACAGGCTAAGAGCAGACCAGCCTTGGGAACTTTAGGGGGACAAGGGGCAGGAAAAACTTCTCATTACATAGGATCCAAGATTGGCTTTTCATACTATCCAGACTTCTAGGGACATTCGCTTTATATTCCAATCTCAAAGAATAATAATTAATTCTGCCACCTAAAGCACAGTGGCTCATGCTTGTAATCCCTGCACTTTAGAAGGCCAAGGCAAGAGGATCACTTGAGATCAAGAGTTTGAGGCCAGCCTGGGCAATATGGTGAGACTTTGTCTCTACAAAAAAAAAAAATTAGCCAGGCATGGAGGCACGTACCTCAGCTCCTGACATGGGAGGATTGCTCGATCCCAGGAGTTCAAGGCTGCAGTGAGCTATGATGGCACCACTGTGCTCCAGCCTAGGTGACAAAGCAAGATACTGTTTCAAAAGGGAAAGGGGGGGAGAAGGAGGGAGGGAGGGAGGGAGGGAGACAGGGAGGAAAGAAGGGAGGGAGGGAAGGAAAGAAGGAAGAAAGGGTCAGTAGATAAATCTTTAAAACAATAAAGCTGCATAGAACGTAATCATAACCTCATATTATGTTGACATAATATATTATTTGACGTATGCAGTCCATATTTTTCCTCTATCAATGAAATTAATTCAGAACCAATTACTTAAATAGCTTCAAGTATTCCTGGTATCCTGATTGTATCGGTTCACATACCCTTATGTAGCATGGCAACTTGATGTTGTCAGAGCCATCATTATTTTGCCAATCCCATGAAAGTTGCAGTTTAGATTTCAGTTTTGATTTAGGTCGTACTTAAATAATTCTAATATCTGCCCCTCGAAATATATACTTACCCTCATAAAATTGGGCTAAACAGAAAACACACCTCTGTAATTTCACATAGTTCGCTTGTAGTGCATAATGTCACTTGATTATATGCTCCGTGGGAGCTTGAGGGCCCTTCCTGTTATGTTCACTAAGTATCCCAGCCTCTAGCACAGTGCCTCACATATCATAACTACCTCATTATGATTTGAGGAAAAATTGAATCAATGAATGAATGATTGAAAATTCTAAAATTGTTTGGGTCACATCAAGTTATTTTTTTAACACCTGACTCAGACTTAGTGAAAAACTGTGTGCTGATTAATGAGTCATAGGTAAGAGACGGACACAACATTTGAAGAGTCAATAAGGCACTATGGGGTCTACCTAGAGAGTGATGACACTGGTGTTCCTGTATTCCCTGGTATGTGCAGCTCAGATCATTAAAACCTTCCAAATCTTCACCTTCCTGGATTATCCAGTTAGATGAAGATGTATCAGTTTTCAGAGTATTTTAGTTATCTAGGTAAGCAGCCTTTTTTGGTCAAATTTCCATATAATTCTAGACATAGAACCAGAACACCATGTCTTACTCTAAAACTAAACTAAATTATTTTCTTGCATGAAATTAAATATATGACTTTAGTAGGGCAACTTACAAATTACAAGATAATATGCCTAGTGAAAAGTGTTACGAGACAAGCAAGGAGGAGGGCTATCCTCTCGGTTAGGTACTTATTACTTTCCTAAGGCTGCTTTGGCAAATTACCACAAACTGGGCATTCTTTGTTCCAGAGGCTAGAAGTCCAAAATCAAAGCATCAGCAAGGCTACCTCTGAAGTCTCCAGGGGAAAATCCATCCTTGCCTCTTCCAGCCTCTGGTAATTTCAAGTGTTCCTTGGTTTGTGGCTACATCACTCCAATCTCTTCCTCTGTCTTCACGTGGCCTTCTCATCTGTGTCTTCCTCTCTCTATCTCTTATAGGACAGTTGTCACTGAATTAGGGCACACCTGGATAATCCGAGATGATTTTATCTCAAGCTCCTTTACTTAATTATGTCTTCAATCTTTTTCCAAATGAATTCTATTCACAGATTTCAGGGTTTAGGACATGAGTGTATCTTTTTGGGATCAAGATTCAACTCACAATAGACATCCATTCACATGCCTTCCACCATAAAAACCTCCAAGTTTAAAAACACAGTATTTCACTCTGGAATGAAATACAATACATAACTTTGGAGTGTCTACCTGAAGAATAAATGATATTTTGACAAGGAATTCATCAGTCTTCCCAACAGCCTCCAGAGACCTACAAGAAGAAATCAGTAGTAAATCCCCAAGGTAAATAGGAGGATTGAGGTGAAAAAAATTTCAAGTTTGCCTAAGCTCATAAGGCAAATTCACGAAAGAAATTAACCTGAACTAATGACTGAGAGTGAGACAACAGTAAAACAACTAGAAAGTGAAATAGCTAAAAAAATTAAACTGAGAGCTAAGATATTTTTGTCCATTGATTGACTACTTTGATTTTGTTCAAAAAATTGTTCAGTTGTTTGACTGAATGAATGAATGAATATGTATAACATTTTCATGGCCAGTAAATATAATCTCAGTCATGAGCATTCACATGTTGTCACAGAACAAAATATTTGAACTCTCTCAGTAAAGAATACTTGGATGTCAATGAAAGCATCTTTGAGTTTCTTCATTATTATTTTCTGGCCAGAAACATACTTGAACACATCTGCACACAGCAGGAAGCAAAGATGGGGGTAATATTCTCTATATTTATGAGAATGTCTATTTTCCTAGACCTTTGCTTCTCAACCTCTTTCCACATTAACCTAAGTTAATCATAATAATCTGTCAGAATATGACTGACACATTCAATATTAACACAAGCCAACCAGAATAATGGGCATTAAAAAAATACACACCTTCAAATGATCAATTTTGCCATAACTATCTTTTCATTTGACTTGAAGTTTTAGAATCAGATCAGTACTAAGTACGTTATTTGCAATCTATGCACAGTCAGAGAGCAAGTCAGAGTCGACATAATGTTCTTCTTTTTTTTTTTTTTTTTTGAGTAGGAGTCTCACTCTTGCCCAGATTGGAGTGCAGTGGCCGCTCCCGGCCACCGCAGCCTCGACCTGCTGGGCTCTGGCGATCCTTCCGCCTCAGTCTTCCCAGTAGCCGGAATTACAGACATGTTCTTCTAGAAGAGCTTTCTCTAAAAGGGGGTTGCACACTTGACCCACCATGTTGAGGGAAAGCAACTCTGTTCTCACTCTTCTGCCCCATGCAGGGCAGATATTAATGGAGGGGACTTGGCAGCACCAGGGCTAGGCATTCATTTCAGTTGCTAATTAGTAATCTGGAGATAATATCCTGTCATTATCTTGTGTTGGCAGAGTCTCCCATGGCAGATGAAGAAAACTTCAAGTTTTCTCAGCTAATTGGCAAAACTGTTTCCACACACAGGGAAACTATGAAAACCAAATATAAATCATGCCTTGCGTCTGCAATATTTAAACGATGTTGTGGGGTGTGGAGGAGGGAATTCGTTACACATTTCCAAAGCGTTAACCGAATAAAAGTAGGTGTAGAGAACAGACCAAACCTATCTAACCCCTATGGTCTTGACCTACATTCCCCTCCAGCCACCTGCTCCCACAGTAGCTCTCTTGGCCCCATTATCACCCAGAACTGCGCCATGTCAGAAACTGAAAACTCTGAAATCCCACCATCAATCATTCTACAGCAGGCATTCCCACCTCCTCCCCCACGACAGCTGCTCACCAAGCTCATTCACACCTTGAACTCTCCATCTCCTCCTGATCTGGCCAGGCCTTCTTCCTCCCAGGCCGCCTGATCTCCTCCACTCCCTGCACATATAGTTCCCTTGCCTTCCATGCTTGCACCCCATCTGATAGGCAAAATGCCACTGTGGGTCTTTGTTGTAACTCATACTCCCATATCTGTTGCTGGAGTCGTTTTCTATTCCTCTAGCCCTGGAGAAAACTAAACAATCTTGAGAGATAGTACCACTCAAAATCACACTCTAACCTCAGTAGATTCCACAGCAAAGTTCACCGGTCCTTTTACCGGGGCATCTTCCACTGCACTGTCTTGAAAGCTCCTACCAAACAGTTCCTTCACCTCAGACCTTACTGAAACAGAAACACTGAGGCGACCACCTCAGTGTCTCACCCCCAAATACACATACCTTCCCATCCTATCACCCTCCTTGGAGCCTCTTCCTCTGTTCAAGAAAGACCCCCACCTTACCCACTCAGGCTCTGACCCACCAGTTCCCATCTCCTCCACTCCCTGCTCCAGCAGTTATCCCTTCTCATCCATCTTGACACTTTCTGCTCCACCTTGTTTCTGCTCCTTTCCCTCACTCATTTCTTCACCTATCGAGATCTGATTTCAACAATCACACCTAAGTGCTCTTTCCATGAGCAACAGAGATCACCTTGTTGACAAACCCAGTGAACTATGATCGTTCTTTACTTTAATGGACACTTGACTGCAGTAGATATGAACTCCTATTTGAAAGTCTGCCCCCTTAGATTCTGAAAGACTATTGGCACCTAATTTTTCTTGTTTTTTTTTTAATTTTTAATTATTTTATTTTAAACTGTGGGGTGCAAATGAGCATTAGGTATATACATGGTCAACATACAGGTAAAGTGTGGGTACCCTTATTGATGGTATGCTCCCCCTACCCTGGCAGTGCCTCACTACTGCCAATCCCTTTCTTATAGTATTATGATAAATGTTTAGTGTCCACTTATGAATGAATACATGTGGTACTCAGATCTGTTTCTGTGATAAACCACTGAGTATTATAGACTCTAATTCCATCCAGTTGCTGCAAAGTTCATAATTTTGTTTTTCTTTGTGGCTTCATAATATTCCATCATGTAAATGTGCCACATTTTCTTTATACAGTCCATTTTCGATGGGCAGCACAGTTGGTTCCATGTTTTTGCTATTGTGAATAATGCTGCAATAAACAGGCATGTACAGTTGTCTTTTTTAAAAAGTGATTTGAGTTCCTCCAGGTATATTCCCAGAAGGGGGATTGCTAGGTCATATGGAAGGTCGATTTCAGGTTTTTTTAGAAATTGCCACACTGTTTTCCACAGAGGTTGTACTAGTTTATATTCCCACCAACAGTGTAGAAGCGTTCTCTTTTCCCCATATCCTCTCTAGCATCTGCTGTTTTTTGAGTTATGGATGATGGCCATCCTGACTAGAGCTAGGTGGTATCTCAGTGTAGTTTTAGTTTGCATTTATTTGATGTCTAGTGAGGTTGAGTAATTGTTCATGTATCTGTTGGCTGCTTGTATGTCTTCTTCTGAGAAGTGTCTATTCATATCTTTGGCCTATTTTTTTTTTTTTTTTTTTTTTGGAGTTGGAGTCTCACTCTGTCACCCAGACTGGAGTGCAGTGGCCGCTCCCGGCCACCACAGCCTCGAACTACTGGGCTCCGGCGATCCTTCCACTTCAGCCTTCCCAGTAGCCGGAATTACAGGTGCGCGCTACTACGCCCGGCTGATTTTTTGATTTATTGTAGAGATGAGGTCTTGCTGCCCAGGAGGGTCTCAAACCCACGGGCTCAAGCAATCCACTCACCTCAGCCTCCCAAAGGCGCGGGATTACAGGCTGAGCCACCGAGCCCAGCTAGGCCTATTTTTTTAATAGGGTTGTTCATTTTTTTCCTTTCTGCACCTTTAAGTTCCGTGTAGATCCTGGATGTTAGGCCTTTGTCAGATTTACAGTTGGCAAATATTTGTTCCCATTGTGTGGGCTGTCACCCCACTCTCTTGATGGTTTCTTTTGTTTTGCAGAAGCTTTTCAGTTTGATGAGGTCCCACTTGTCTATTTTATCTTTTATGAAATTCTCTTTTAGACAGTTGATCAGGAATTGGTGGCCTATTCTAATTTTCATAAGAGTATTTCCTACATTTTCTTCTAGGATTCTTATAGCTTGAGGTTTTACATTTAGGTCTTTGATCCATTCAGAGTTGATTTTTGTGTATGGTGATAGGTTGGAGTCCTGTTTCAGTCTTCTATATGTAGTCAACCAGTTTTCCAAGCACCATTTACAAAATAGGTTCTCCTCTCCCCATTGGTTGCTGGTGGAGGCTTTGTCAAAGATGAGTTGGTTGAGGAATTGAGATGCTTTGCCTCCAGAATCTCTGTCCTGTTCCATTGGTCTGTTTATACATCTTTTCTTGTACCAATACCAGGCTTTTTAAATTGCTGTAGCTTTATAGTAGAGTTTGAAGTCTGGAAGTGTGATACCTCCCACTTTGTTTCTTTTGCTAAGGATTGTTTTGGCTATTTGTGGTCTTTTATGTTTCCATATGAATTTCTGTCTTGTCATTTCCAGGTCTGAGAAGAATGATGTTGGCAATTTAATAGATATTGTGTTAAATCTATAGATTGCCTTTGGTAAGACAGACATCTTAATGTTAATTCTTCCAATTCATGAGCATGGAATATTTTTCCATTTGTGTCTTCTTGGAGTTCTTTGAGGAGTGTTTTGTAATTTTCATTGTAAAGGTCTTTCACTTCTTTGGTTAGGAAGTTGTCAAGGTATTTCATTTTTTTGTGGCTATTGTTAATGAGACTGTGCTTTTGATTTGGGTTTCTGTTTGTTTATTGTTGGTTTATAGGAATGTGACTGTCTTTTGCACGTTTATTTTATACCCTGAGACTTTGCCAAATTCCTTTATCAGTGTAAGGAGGTTTTTGACAGATTCTCTTGAGTTTTCAAGGTATAGGATCATTTCATCTGCAAAGAGGGATAACTTAACTTTCTCTTCTCCTATTTGGATACCCTTGATTTCATTCTCTTGTCTAATTGCTCTAGCTAGGACTTCCAACACAATGTTGAACAGCAGATGTGAAAGTGGGCAACCTTGTCTTCAGGGGGAATGCTTCCAGTTTCTGTCCACTCAGCAATATGTAGGCTGTGAGATTATCGTAGATGGCTCTTACTATTTTTAGGTATGTTCCATCTATGTCTAGTTGTTCAAGGGTTTTTATCAAGAAGGGATGATGGATTTTATCAAAAGCTTTTTCTGCATCTAATGATATAATCATATGATTTTTTTTTTACATCTATTGATGTGTTTAATTACTTTTATGGTTTTGCAGATATTAAACCAGCCCTGCATTCTGGGAATGAAGCCTACTTGGTCATGGTGGATGATTTTTGAGATGTGTTGTTGGATCCAGTTTGCTAGAATCTTGTTGAGAATTTTTACATCTGTGTTTATCAAGGATATTGGCACTTCGTTTTTCTTAAGTTTTTATTATATGTAAACAAAACCCAGTTTTATCATATCAATAATGCACATCCATAAAAAATTAATACACATAAGGAGATATCTTCATGTAGAAATAAATGCTATTATTATTTTTATTTAAGTTTCCCATACTCTTGGATGGGTGAAAAGATGTATATAACTGTGTGTAAAATATGGCAATGTAATTGAAATTTATTGCTTTATCAATTTTTTTCCATGTCAAAATATGAATTATAAATTTGTATTTACACTTTTGATCTCTCTGTTGCACTTCAAACTTTTTTATCCAAATACCTACAAGACATCTCCACTTCGATCCTCCTTAAAGTCCTGTCCATTTACCTCTAAAATGTTCCTCATGGTCACCTGGACATATTGTAATACCCTCCAATCTTCATCCTCCTAAAATCTATCCATCACATGCTATGAACTGATTTCTCTGAAAGTACCAAACCAAGCATGTCACGCCCTTGTTTAAACCTGTCAATAGGTCCTTGTCATTTGCAGTTTAAAGGTTGAACTTGTTGGCATGAAAAATAAGACCTTCTAGAATCTCTCACTTTATCCTGATCTCACATCTTGCCCCTCCTCACCCTATGCTCTAATAATCATTAACTACTCGCTGTTCTAAATATATCCCATTGCATTTCCTGCCTCTTTCCTCATGTGATTTTATTTTCTTGGAAAACCCTTCCCTGTCTTCTTAAGCAGACTAATTTCTATTCATTCTTCCAAACTCATTCTAAGATTTACTTCAATTGTTACCTCCTCCAGAAACTCCTCCTAGATTTAATCCCTCCTGAGGCAACTTCCATCCTTTGTGTTTTCAAAGCACCCTACACACTCCTCTTCTGCAGCATTTTCTCCATGGTGATGAGATGCTGCGTTGCTGTGTCTATCCACCTTCCTGTCTTATAAACTCCTCAAAATGACCAGGTGCCTTAGAATCTTTCTATGTGTGTGCAACATAGTAGGCACTCAATACGTTTGCTTAAATTGAAAATGTGTGAACACAAAAACCCAAACCTTCCTTGATGCCATATCCTTGTCCACCTCCCACTCAGGTTCATTGCTTTGTTTTAAAGGATCATTCCCAGAAAGAGTTATCTGTGCTCACTTTGTCCACTGCCTCTTCTACTCTCCAGCCAGCCTTTCCTCCCTCTACCTCTCCTGAAAGTTGCAAAAACCATTGGGCAACTTTCAGACCTCCTGTTCCCTGATCTCAGAGACACTTGACGCAGTCTCCACCTCCTTCCTGAACCATATGCTCTACATACCTCAGTTCCTCTTGCCTCACCACCTGTGCCTTCTCAGTGTACTTTATTGTTACCCTCATCTTCCAGATCCCTGAATGCTGCATTAATTAATGTCCAGCCCTTGGTCTGCCTCACCATCTGCACAAATTTCCTCAGTGATCTTGTCCAGCGGCCTGGCTTTAAATACCGTCTGCATCCTAATGACCCTACATTAACATCTGTAAGCTGGCAGTGTTCCCCAAGGTACAACCACTACTCAACAGCTCCATTCAGATATTTAATAGGCATCACAAATGCAATCTGTCTGAAAGAGAACTCTCCATTTTCTCCTCCAAACCCTCTCTTCTCGTGTTTCCCATCTCAGTAAATGGTGCCACCGTCTACCCAATTGCTTTGGCCCAAGATCATGGACTGTCCTTGGCGCCTCTCTTTTTGTCACCTCTCCCCTTCAATCCATCAATAAATCCCTTTGGCTCTGTCATGAAACTACATCCCAAATCTGGCCTCATCACCTCTGCTACTGCCTCTAGCCATCATCACCAACTATCTAGATGCAGAAACCTCCATACAGGTCTCTCTGCCTACACTCTTGCCAGTCTCACCTCTCTCCATGCAGCAGAGTGATCATTGTAACCCATCAATCAATCCATTTTATAGACCCTACGTGAAACTTCCAGTGGATCCCGATCATACTTAGAATAAAAGCCAAAGTCCCTCCCCTGGCCTGCCAAGCCCTGCATGTTCTGTCTTCTGGGTATCTCTCTAAACTCATGTTCTACCATCATTCCCTTCTCTCTCTAGGCCACCCCCACTGGCCTCTTTGTGTTGTTCAAACAAACCATACATCTTCCCACTTTGGGCATTGCTGTTACCCCAACTCTAGGAGGCTCACTCTTTTTCTTTATTTAAATGATACATCATTCCCTCAGAAAGGTTGATGTTCCCTCAAGCATCAAGATGAATTGCTTCCCCTCTCATTACTTCCCCAAGAGAAACCTACAGCCTGATTTCTTGGCAGGAGTTTAAAGTGATATTTGGTGGAGCAGGAAAGTATACTTACAGATTCAGGGAGTGATGAAAAATTGCCTGGACATGCAGAGCAGAGCACAGTGCCTTAGGGTTTATGACCTTCATTGTCTCCAAGGACCCAGACAGACTTCCTCCAGTGTTCACGAAAGTGGTTTGTTTCAGTTAGAAAAGAGAATATAATCACCTATTTAGACATTCTTGCCTAAACTCTATGCTCTTTTCCAGTGGTTCTCAAGAGAGGGCAGTTTTGTGCTGCCACTCCCCCCCACCACCACCAGTGAATTTTTGGCAATGTCAGGAGATCATTTGGGTTGTCACAACTAGGAAGTATTACCAGCATCTAGTGGGTGGAGGTCAGAGATGCTGTCAAACATCCATTAATGCACAGGATAGCAAACTTCAGTAGCACTGAGTTTGCTCTATTCTTTTGAGAACTTCAAAGGACCCCTCAAAGGACCTTAGCCCCTGCAGGTTCTGGCCCATTACTAGGGAAGCAGTATCTGGGAAAGATCCAGGAAGTACCAGGGCTAGAAAACATGACTGCTACAGTGAGAATTTTCTAGAACTCAGCTGACACAAACCACCTGGCTGTCAACCTGCAGGAGGTAAGCAATGCATTGGTGAGTGCAGTCACTAGCATCATGGCTTGGGAGACAGATCATTAAGATGGTGCCCTAGGGAATCCAGGCATGGATTCAGGTATAGCAGCCTTCTGGCCTCACTCACTGATCCAGCAAAATATATTAGAGCCCCTGAAATTTGCCAGTACAGTGCTGGTTCTGACAGATGTTTATGCTCCAGAAGATACCATAGTGGTTGAAAGACTTTAAAGTCTGAAAACAGTGGACAGGGTTTTGAGGTGGACTCAGTATCCTGCATTTGCTTCAGTACCCATCCCCTCGCCAAAGGCAGCAAGAAGCAAGCACATTATCACCAAGTGTCCAACCTCTTTCCAGCACTCCAGCAGTCCGTCTGATCCTCTTCCCAGGCAGGAAGGCCAAGAGATAGGGCCAGCGGTGGGTCTCACTAGTCTGAAACTGGTGTAGGAGGTCTCTCATGCTGAGGTTTGTTGCATCAAAAGATGCAGAGGCCAAGAATCAGGCAGAGGGAGACTAAGCGCTTGACCTGTTGAAGCAACAGTCAATAAGAGACTAAGAAGGTCACCAAAACCAGGAGACACTTTGAAACGATTCTTAGGGACCCAAGTTTAATGCCAGGAAATCAATCTGCCAGAAATACCACCAGAGCCTTTTTAAACTTGGCATATTGCCTGAGTGCTACACTTATACTCCATTTTTTATCATTTTTAGATAAAAGGGGTAACTACAAGCCTTTTAAAAATCTTTTGTTCTGCTATCCAAAATACCCTTCCAGGGTATCATTAGGTCTGTTATTTTCTTCACTTGGCAAGTCATCCTGCATTTCCATAAATCCTGGAGATTCCTCTCATAAGCTTTCCAACTGCTTTTTTTTCCTCCATTATGAAAACTGAGTCCTTGAAAGACTCAGTTGAAAAATACACAGAAACCATTACATGCTAATTTCCTGCTAAAACATGTTCCCATACAAAGTTCCACCAGAGAGATTGAAGAGGGAAAGGGGAAGGGAGAGTTCTGCTATTTCAGCCTCTTGGTATACAGCATTCACCGCGTCTTTCCATCTGTTGACTCAAATCACCTAAACACTTCTCTGATGGTTGGTCTTTCTGTCCATCTTTCTCAGTGGAGACCTAGTATAGATATTGGAAATTTTGAGTAATGAACCTAGTCAAGGAGGGTTCAGACAGTGTATATTTCAGACATCTTCAGTAGGTTTGTATAGTTGTGCTCCACTGGGGAAAACCAGTTGATAATTTTCAATGTAATCCCATTCAACAAGTCTTGATGAAGCCCTTGCCTGTGCTAGGCACTGTGAAAAATTAAATGCTATTTGTAAACTGGGCAGAGGTTTTCAGCAGGAAATTGCAAGCTAGCCACTGTAGGTCTATCCACATTCTCACTCTTCAACCCAGCCCTAGGGTTCTAAGCCTAGTGTAAGAGAACTGACATGCTAGTCTATGGATAGTACTTTATTAAACTCCCAAGTGGACTGACCTCCGCTAGTCCTCGTACAGTATTTTACTGTCTAAGCAGTTGCCCTCTACAGTTGGTACCATTATAATCCCTATTTTTCAGATGAGTAAACTGAGACCCATGGAGGTTAAACAGCTTTCCCAAAGTCACACAAGTCAGAAGACTTAAACCAAGACAGCTTGACATCCTCCACACCACACGGCCTTTCTTGGATTAGTGGCAAACAGCCCAAAGAGGAGTTGGGTCAACAGACAGTAACACACTCAGGGGAGGATTGGGCCTTTGTGAAGCCTTTAAACTGCTTGGGAAGATGTGCTGGAAATGTTTGAAACTCCATTACCTTTTGAGCACTCACTAAAATATGCAAAGCCCAGATGGAACTATGATAAATCCTTGCCAATAACATTGGCTCCTTTCACATCTCCTACTACAATTGCTCTCCACATCTTTATGAAAGGTCAAAGTGGCTGTGGTTGTTTTCTTCAGTGGCAGATCAAGTTTATCTCTTAGTTATCTGGAGAGATGTTGGTGTACATGCTCCAAGAGTGACATCTGCCTGTTCCCAAAGTTATTCCATGGTCCCAGGATGAACTGGCTGCATGCTGACAGTGCATGCTGGATCCAGATTTCCCCCTGGACCTATGAACAGACGGATTAAGATGGAAAAAAATGTGTAGGTTTCCATCAGAGGAGAAAGGGCTAGACCGAATGTAGGACTTTCATAAAATGAAATACTTTGCAGTTTATTAAAGGTTGATGAAAACTGATATTTGCAGACCTGTGAGGGTGTCAGTGCTGTACTGTGATGGGAACATGGTGGCACAGCAATGCCATATGCATGTGTGCTGTGCTCCCATCAATCGATACGCAAGAAGAGATTCCCCTTAGGGTCACAAATATTGCTTCTGGTAATAGAGTTGACTCATTTTTTAAAATTTTATATTTTCTACAATGCTTATGATTTTCTTTGCACTGAAAAATACCCAATTTTGTTACTTTTCCTTGGCAGGAGGGAAGGGGTTGATGACACCAAAAACAAAAACTTGCAATATACTGAAAGCAAAGATATGAAAATAACTTTGAGAGTCCAAGGAATGTTTCCACAAACCACATGATCCTTGGGTTAAGTCGAGAAATCTAGCTGTGAACTGCTCATGTTCTTCCTCTGAAGGAAAATAGGCCATGCCTTCTCACCAGTGAGACCTGTACTTGACTGACCCTCAATAGAAAGAATTTTTTTCTGTTAAATGTGGTATTTTGCTATGTTGTTCATCTTTCTGAGGTATCTTCAGTCTAAATGGGTTTCTGCATAAATGCATGTCTCAATTGGCAAATAAATGGAAAAGTATACTTTATGTATTTTTTAGCAGTTGGGAATGTGGCCAGGCACAGTGGCTCACACCTATAATTCCAGGACTGTGGGAATCCAAGGTGGAAGGTTTGCTTGAGCCCAGGAGTTTGAGGTCAACCTAGGCAACATAGCGAGACCTCATCCTACAAAATTTTTTAAAAATTATCTGGGTGTGGTGGTGTGTGCCTATAGTCCCAGCTACTTGGAAGGCTGAGACAGAAGGATCACCTGAGTGTCCGGGAGGTCGAGGCTGCAGTGAGCTGTGATTGCGCCACTGTACTCCAGCCTGGGCAACAGAGTGAGTCCTCAAAGAAAAAAGTTGGAAATGTGTCTTATGGTGATAACATATAGGTTTAAAATTACACCCAAAACAGAGCCTGAAGAAGAGACTCTCTTCCCGCTCCACTGCCCAAGGGAGGCTCCATTCCTGACCCATCAGGGTGTTACATCCATCAGGTGGTTAGAATGGAGAAAAGGTTGAGCCCAGGGGAAGGACTCCCGTGGGGTGACATGTCTTGTCTTCTCTTGTCCTTAGCCACCTGCATATCATATGCATTTGCATCTGCTGGTGTGCCTTGGGACTGAGGCCTCGCCTATGAAGAGAAGTTGAATGGAACCCATCACTGCAACTCAGACACATGTGGGCATGTCTAATGTACTTGCAATTTGGTGACAGAAAGCAAATTCTGAGGAGGGAACCTGGGGACCCTTCAGATACAGCCCAAGAGAAGCAGAAGAATAGCACAGGAAGCTGGAATGGCCAACACAGCTTGAGGGTTAGATCTGAATGAGTGTTGGTGGCTATTCTCTAAACTCACCGGGACCTGGCCACCATAGGGATTAAAGGACAGTGAGCAAACTTCGGAAGCAGTCCCTGTAAACTCTCAGAGCCCAGTCCACTCACCATGAGGCCCTTCTAACAGAGCAGGTCAACACAGAGGAACCATTCCCTACTGGCAAAGTTAAGTTGAACACAGGCCACAGAGAAGAGAGGATCACGGACAGCAGCCTGGGGCGGGCAGGGGCAGCACTAGAACACGTGATATATGAACCACACATCCGCGATGTACTGAGCTGCAGAGACTGAGGCAATAGAAGTTGTGTTCAAGCACGGCCTCAAGAAAAAGCAGCCCAGAAAAAGAGGGAACAGCACCACACCCCAAAAGCAGGGCTGGCCTGCAATATCAGACTCCTTCTGGGACCCCCAGAGAGAAAGAAGTGACTGTGTCCCTGGAAGTTCACACACAGGGACTCTTGAACTGGGGGCCCTGAGGCCCAGCTATTAAAATAACACATAGATACCCACAGGCAAGGGGAGGGGCTCTGCTACTTCTGGAGGGTCTTATTTTAATCCATCATCAGGGCCAGGCATGGTGGCTCACTCCTGTAACCCCAGCATTTTGGGAGGCCGAGGCAAGAGGACTGCCTGAGCCCGGGAGTTCAAGACCAGCCTGGGCAGCATAGTGAGACTCCACTTCTAAGAAATAAATAAATAAGTAAATCATCCTCAGAACTCTTTACCTGTGCCAAGTAACTTCGATCGAAACAGAAACACTTTTGGGGTGGGCTTAAATTATGTGAATAGTTTATTGGGTTGTCTTCTTTCTGTGTATGTGGACACACTATCTTGGATGCAGACTCTAAAGAAACATATTTTCTCTCTGTTTCATACTTCCTACACATTTGTATCCTATGTTAGCAACACATGTAATCAAGGTTCCCACAGCAGTCATTTAAGCTAGGTGAGATTTAAAAAAAGGAGATAAGTAAAGGAGGTGTGCAATTCCTAGAAGGTATTTTGTCGTTCATGGAGTTGTATGCCACAGCAACTCATCAACTGATAAAAACTTTCCAAGCCAATCTGTGCCATTTAAGCTATTGTTTTGAATTTGAATTTTATAGTCACTGTATTAGACCTTATACACGCACATCGATGATCATAGTTCATCACTCTGGAATATATTTTACTGTATATACTAAGCTGGCTATCCTGTCTGTGTTTACTTAAAGACAAATCGCATTATCCTAACTTGCTTTCACAGTTATAAAAATATATATCTAGGCCTATTCATTGCCCACATCAGCCTACAATACCGGTGTGTTTTTGTCTATAGAATTTCCATCTTATTGTCTACCCCATTCAAAGCAAATATACAAGTCTCTCTTGATGGTCTACACTGCAGTCCCCTATGCTAGGAAAGACTCCATCTCCTGCACTCCATCTGATCCCATCCTCTGGTTGAGAGGCACCCAACTGTGGTCCTAGCTGCAAAGTACTTGAGACTGAGATTTCCTCCCTGGTCACTCATGATTGATCTAGGGCAGGCATCTAACCTGAATTAGAGCAGTTAGTGAATCATACAGAAAATTTGGACCTAGAGCAGAGAGAATCAAATTGGTCTCCCTGGCACTTGAACTCCAGCATATAAACCATAGGAGGCGCTGACAGTGAGAAAGAAAGGAGCAGAGAGGAGCCAAGAGGAGAAACTGGACAAGAAAGGGTAAAGCCACTCACGTCCCTCATGTTCCTAGGACCCAACTGCATTCCTGGCCCTGGATTCCTTGAGACACTGCTGTGGTCCTATAATGAATTCCCCCTTTGCCTTAAGCTAGCTGAAGCTTACCTGAACCAAAATATTTCTTTTTTATGTTATTTTTTTTTTGGTAGAGATGGGATCTTGCTTTGTTGCCCAGGCATGCTTTGAACTCCTGGCCTCAAGCAATCCTCCTACCTCAGCTTCCCAAAGGGCTAGGGATTACTGGCATGAGCTACTGCGCCCAGCCCAAAATATTTTAATTAGCACAGGAGGGGTTGGTAGCCAACACAAATTACTAATAGCAAATAGTAATTATAGATAACATTTAAAGAGTGATGTTTTCCAGAAGAGAAAACTGAAAACAGGGAGGTTAGGCCCTTATACCAGTCATACCCCAGACTACCTGCTCCCAGAGACCTGAGTAGTAACTGCTCCATTGTCCACTTCCCAAAATAGACACAAAGGAAAAGTCTTAAATCAGCCAGATATGGGTGGGTTTCCTCCATATACCACTGTCTTGAGACTAATCATTGACCCTCAGTTTCTTAGTCTGTAAAATGGAAATAGCCACAACTGTAAAACAGAGTTGTTGCAAGGTTCAATGAGATATTACAAATAACACGCATTGGTCCAATATACATTCAATAACAGTTATTTCTAATCTGTATCCAATTTTTTGTTTATACTTAGCTGCAAAGACTAGAACGAATGGAATATTATGAAGAGTGGTGATAACCAGCATCCTTCTGTATTTTTACTATTAAATTTATTATTGAGATAGACGTTCTTCATCACATTAAGAAAGTATTCTTCTGTTCCTGGTTTATTACAAAAGAATTTTTTTCTCCAGAAATTAGTGGTGGATATTTTCAAGTAACTTTTCAGCTTTTAAACAAAAAGAAAGAAAGGAAGGAAGGAAGGGAGGGAGGGAAACCATATGATTTTTGTCTTTGACCTTATAATTAATTTTAATCATAAAATTCCTAATGCTAAACTATCCTTAGTTTCCTAAAACTAAACATCCTTAATCATTTTTGCGTTGTTCTGAGAATAAGTTGGTAGGTTTCATTCTCTTGCATTTTATTTAGGAATTTTCTGTGTGCAAGTGAAATGGCCTTAGTTTTCTTTCTTATGATATTTCCCTTAGGACTAGTTAAGAAGAATGAACTGACTTGCAATTAGAGATACCATTCTAAAAGTTAGCCTCCACTTCACACATGAAGGCCCAAAATCACAGTGTAGTCCAGACTTTGAAAAGATGGGGGAAAGTTTTAAAAGAATGGTATGGAAAGGAGGGAAATGGGAGCAAAAAGAAAGAATTATGTTATATTTTTCACGTTCCATTTTGTGATTATGGTAGTTCATAATGATATATTAAGTCTTCCACCCTTTTCTGATTTCCGGAACTGTTTCAATAGCAGAGGAATTTTTTGTCTCTTGAGGATTAAAATATATATATATTTTATATATATATATATAAGTGTGTGTGTGTGTGTGTGTGTGTGTGTGTGTGTGTGTGTGTGTGTGTGTGTGTATCACAACCATGGCCATGATTAGGTGAAAACCTAGTTAACAGGAGACCAGGGAAACCCCCAGAGATGGGCAAGGCCTACATGGTAGGGAAACCATTGGGTGCTAGGTCAGGTAGACAAGAAGCTGTTTTAGGGGTAGGGCATAGATGGGATTAAGCCCCAGGTTGCCTCAGCACTTAGCTAAGCAGGTCACCAGCAAAAATTTCAGGAAGTTAATTGCCCCAACAAGAACTTAAATCAGTAAAAACACTCAAGTCTGAAGGTGGCCAGGTCTACAATGACCAGTTCTTCCTAGCAGTGACCTGGTTCTATCTTGGTATGTGACTGGCAATATTCACTCAGCTTATCTCTTACCACATTGTGATTCCATGCAACTCTTCCCCGCTCTCTGCAAACACAACCAAATGCCAGCGTGGACCTACAGGTGGTGTTTATAGAATGCTTGAGTGCTTGAATGGGTAAGGATGTACCATCCAGAAAACTTTCTGTGTCCTTGGGTTCAGGTCTTCCCCTGGTTCAATGTGGGTTATTTATCTAAGATTCCTGATTTCCCTTCCCCAGTGCTTTCCTCTTCTCGGGTCCTCATACTCCCAGGTGTGAAAGAGATTCCGGAAAAATGACTCTAGTCTGGTATGTGGGGGAGAGGAGGATTCCTTTTGTACATTCTATGCACACAGGCATTATTTATGGTAAAAAATAATAATAATAATAAGGAGGAGAATGGGTGCCTCGCTTACATCATCAATAAACAAATGACTTAAGCAACTTAAGATGAATACTAAAAAGAAACACAACAAATAAAAAATACCAATGAAAATATTTAACTATGTAAATTCCCACTTACCCTTATATTTCTCTGCCTTGTCTGTGCTCCAGGTTCAGGTTTAGCGGTCGTATCCTAGGCCTGGCCCTAATCCATCAGTACCTTCTTGATGCTTTCTTCACGAGGCCCTTCTACAAGGCACTCCTGAGACTGTAAGTGTTTTGCAGACCATGGCTCCAACCCAGCCCTGTTTGCAGGATGAGGTGCCTGACCTCTCTGGCACCTCTGACCCTTTTACCCTGTTTTGCCCTAACCACTCCTGTCAGGTTCATGGAGGTTTCCTGTTCGAAGTGCTTAGGTATCATATATGCCTTTTAGTACCTTTGGGGATTTTGCATTGGTGTAGGGGAAGACTATTATCCAAATGTCATATAATGACATGAATCAGTTCATTTAAAAATTATTAGAGATGAATCAGTTCATTTAAAAATTATAGTATTATAAGCATTACATTAAATTATTAAGTAGAATCGATCTATTTATAACTTAGTCTTAAAATGATACTTCTCTCCATTCACCAAGGAAAGAGTCCATGAGTTAACAATTATTTCATGGTTATGATTGCAAATATGTTAACATTTCCTTTTCAAATGAAAATTGTTGAATGGATTAAAATAACCATATGAACTGATTCATCAGTATGTTCGAAAGTATCAAATCGTTAGAATAAGTCTGCGATGTTTTAGCCAGGAAGAGTATAACCACATTGTGGAATGAGATCTGGGCAGTCATTGGTTCAGTAATTCTATTTGCCTTTCCCCCCTTGAATTCACCCAGGCCCTGTGATCTGAGTGACCTGGAATATTTGGATGAGGAATTCCACCAGAGTTTGCAATGGATGAAGGACAACAATATCACAGATATTTTAGACCTCACTTTCACCGTTAACGAAGAGGTTTTTGGACAGGTTTGTGTGATGCAGGGGTTGGAAATGGTATTTTGTTTTTTACTGTGGAAAATGCACCCAACATAAAATTAGTTATCTTAATCATTTGTAAGTATGCACTTCAGTATTGTTCAGTATATTTAACTATATTCACATTGTTGGGCATCCAATCTCCAGACCTTTTTCATCTTGCAAAACTGAAACTCTACCCATTAAATAATAACTCTCTCTCTCTTTGTTTATTTATTTTTTTGAGTTGGAATCTCACTCTGTCGCACAGACTGGAATGCAGTGGCACACTCCCAGCCACCACAGCCTCCATCTGCTGGGCTCTGGCGATCCTTCCACCTCAGTCTTTCCAGTAGCTGGAACTACAGGTGTACCCTAATTTTTGATTTATTGTAGAGATGAGGTCTCGCCAAGTTCCCCGGGTGGGTCTCAAACCCATGGGCTCAGGCAATCCACTCGCCTGGGCCTCCTAAAGTGCTGGGATTACAGGCTGAGCCACCAAGCCTGGCCAAATAGCTCTCAAAGGAACCACTAAGCTAAAGCCAGTCCTCAGGGGGAGAGAGAGCCTGCTGGAAGCCCAAACCTCACCTGCGTGCAGTTACTTATGTAGTAAATCCTCACATGTACCCCATCACTCTAAAATTTTTAAAATAAAATTTTTAAAACTATAACTCTCTAAATCTCCCACCCCCAGCTCCTGGCAACCACAATTCTACTTCCTGTTTCTATGAATTTGACTACTCTGGATAATTCATATAAGTAGAATCATACAATATTTATCTTTTTGTGACTGACTTATTTCACTTAGCATAATGTTCTCAAGATTCATCCAGGTCGTAGCATGTGTCAGAATTTGGTTTTTTAAAGCTGAATAATACTCCATTATATGTATATGCCATATTTTGTGGGTCCATTCATCTGTTGATGGACACTTGGATTTCTTTCACCTTTTGGCTATTGTGAATAATGCTGCTGTGAACATGAATGTATAAATATCTGTTCAAGTCCCTGTTTTCAATTTTTTGAGATATGTACCCAGAAATGGGATTGCTAGATAATATGGTAATGAGATTTTGTTTTTAAATTAGAATAAGGAATCTCATTCATTCAAAACATATTCTTTGAGAACTACTTCCTTTAATAAAACTGCCCATGTCCTCTTTCTTCTTTTTCTTGTTTTGACATGGCTCTAATTTATGGAGTTTTTGTAAATCAAATGTGATAATAGATCAGAAAACCTTTTTATAAAATATGCCATAACTATATGGGTAAGGTATTTCTCTACAACTATAAAAATAATTCTTTCATCACATTTAGATACA
>NW_007259246.1:0-21598 GCF_000164805.1 Carlito syrichta
AATGAGTAGAACCCATATAAACATACAGAACTTAATAATGACTTTATATTATTATTATAGGAGGACTTCTAAGGGCTTCCAGTGAAGAAATATGAGGACTGGAACTAGATGAAAGGTCCATCAACAAATAGTCTTGCAAATATTTCCACAGTACTTCCCTGAGGTCAGAGACCCTCAGAGGAGAAAATTGAGCTGACTTCACCTGGATCATTTAGCACTTTGACACATATGACAGTTGAACTGATTTCTGCATGCTATTAGAGGGAGAAAGAAGTTTTAATGTCGTCTTTTTTCTGGTTGCTACACTTTTTAACAGAAGAAAAAATGTTTCTCAATGAAAATGATGTTTATGCACCTTGTAAATATTGAACATGTATTTTGTATGTTTTGGAATGGATTTAACTGAGTTTGTATTGGTGATCTAGAAATGCAAGGTGTCAGGATAAATTGGAGGAGTTTGATCTCAGAGTTCAGTTAGTGTCAAGTTAGTAGGACTAATCTTGTGCCCTCCTACAAACTTTTTCTTCTCAAATGATACTTGAAACAGGCTACAGACCAAGCTACCTGCTGGATGTTGAAGATTTTCCCGCTGTTCTTTCCCACTGAGTCCTCAAGAGAGATTTTGATTGATATTACATATGCATCAAGGAAATGTGCTGCAGCATGGGACCTAATTTATCCTCTGATTTCTGACCAGTGTGATTCACCATTATTCCAGTGGGAAGTGATTAAAATGGTCCTTAGTCCTAAAGAGCTATTAGGAGATTTACCTGCTTTTTGGAAAAAGTAAGTAGGTACAGACTCTTTAAGGGGAAGATACAGAAAATATACATCCTTGCCTAGGAATCCTACCTCCAACAGTAATTGAATTTGTATAGAAAAATAAAATTTGGAAACAGTAATCCTGGTTTTCAATCCTGTTCTACCACTTATTAGTTGTGTAAAAGTCTGGTTCACCTCTCTGACCCTCAGTTGCCTCATCAGTAAGATGTCAATTTCCTTTCAGAAACAGAGACTTAAGTGAGCAAAATATCTGAACGTATTAATATAGAGACTGGAATAGAAGGGTGGCTATTACATAGCAGCTTCCTTCCTGCTTCCTTAAAATGTACTCTGCTTAACTGAGTTGCTTATACTTCTCTCTCCAATAAAATATGTTTTTATATACATTTAAGCTCTCCTTTCTCTTAAAATAAAAGTATCAGAAATTTATTAGGCATGTATTAATTTCTAAGCACTTTGTAAACCACCAGAACTAGAAAGAAAAATATTGCTACTTTCAAATTCCCCAGAATACAATTCCTTCAGGAAAGATAATACAGGAGAACAGCACAACTTTCAGAGTGCTTTACAAAACATTATAGCTTAGTAACAGTGTGACTCATAGTCCCACTTTAAGATGAGTAAAACAAACATTAAATGTCTTGCTCAAAAATATGATTGTTTTTGCCAGGTTGATAGTCTAGACTTAAGCTCCAGACTTAAAAGTCTTTTATTTTTGCTCTTGAATGTCTAACTTTCGGCGTGTCTTGATTCATTTGTCACTGAACTCAAGGTTACAAACCTTTAGGCACAACGATCCCTTAGATTCAACTTTGGTTCCTTTACTCAGGATAAGTTTTGGACTTTTAGAAAATAGGCATCACCAAGACTCAAGATTTCCATCTAACTATTAAGTAGAGTTTGGGCGCTGTGGCTCAAGCCTGTAATTCTAGCACTTTGAGAGGCTGAGACGAGAGACTTGCCTGAGATTAGGGATTCGAGACCAGCCCGGGCAACTTGGTGAGATCTCGTCTCCACAATAAATAAAAAAATAAGCTGGGTGTGGTAGTTCCTGCCTGTAGATCCAGCTACTTGGAAGGCTGAGGTGGAAGGATTGCCAGAGCCCAGCAGGTAGAGGCTGCAGTGGCCATGAGCGTGCCACTGCACTCCAACCTGGGTGACGGAGTGAGAATCTGACCCCAAAAAATAAAAAAATGTAAACAAACAAACAAACAAATAAATAAATATTAAGTAGACTGTGTATATACCTCTGCTCTATTTTACCAAGATGGTAATTTACAGTTAACTGGGCTGTACATTAATAGGCAAGAGAGGCAGGACTGATATTACTGCAACTGGTTTAACAGAAAAAAAAATTTTAATATATGACCATAAATCAGGGAAGATTATTTTTTAAATTGAGCCTACTTATAGGGACAAAAGCACGGAGCTATCTACTATTCGAAATATTTGAAATAATAGTTGTAAGTTACCTATTAATAATCTACTTAATCTGGCAAAAAAAATACATATGAATTCAAGCATAGTTTTTTATACTATAACTATTTTATAATCATAACACAGGATTTTCTTAGTCTAATTTTATTAATAATTATTGAAACTTTTCTATGTTTGAGACACTGTTTTAATTGTTGAGGATACAATAGATACGAGGGGGATCCCCCCTAAAATGGAACTTATTTATAAAAATTGCATCTTTATTCTTACATTTGTAAACTTCAGTCACCTGCAAAGTACTCTCCATTTGATGTAAAATACCTATCTAGGTGATTTTTCCACTGCTCAAAAACAGTTTTAGAACTCATCAATTTGGATTTTTTTTTAGTGTTTCTATGTTTTTTGTTTCACCACTTCCCCATGACAAAACATTTCTCATGAGGACTCTTTTCACCCAGGGAAACAAAAAAAGTCGCTTGGGGTGAGATAGGTTGAATAGGGAGGGCGGAGCATGGGGCTTATGCCATTTTCAGCAACTGTGGTGTGTGCATGTGTGTTGTCATGGTGTCACCTGTTTGCGACAAATCAGGGAATGTTTATTTCCACAAATGGTGAGGAAACCTTCTCTAAACTTCCAGATAAAAACTTCCGTTGACCACTTATCTGGAGGAACAATTTATGAGTTTTCCACAAGGGGGGCCTGCCCTCCAAAAGATAATTTCGGTTTTTTGGGGATTCCCCCTCTTCATAGACTTAGTCTCTTTTCTTGAAGAGCTTACTAGTCAATGAAAGATACCAATGAGTAGATGTGCATTAGAGTAAATAAAGTCAGTTATATACTGATGAAGGAAAGGATAATATGAGAGTATGCTGGAGGAATAATTGACTAGAATTTGTATAGTCAAGAAAGGTTTTAGAGAGACTGATGTCTCAGCTGGTACCTTAAGGATATGGATAAGAAGAATTTTCTTGGGCAAAGGAAAAGGTATGTAAAAAGATATGAAGAAGGAAAAAAAAAACTCATGGGGAAGTTAAAGATCTGAAAGAAATTTAGGATAACTGAAGTAATTTAGGAATTACTGTAAAGGTTGATGAGGGAGAGAAGTCTTAGCCAGATAATGCTAAATTATATTAAAGATATTACATTTTATTCTGAGGTAAATTGGTGGGCATTGAGGGGTTATAATTAGAGAATGATATAATATATATTATTTCTATAGTGATATATTATATGGGCTACTCTGAGCTTTGTTTCAGACCTGGTTGGGATAGACAAGAAGTATCTTAGAAGGCTTCTGCAATAATTCAGTCCAGGTCAGGTTCAGGTCTGTGGTAGTGAAGATGTCAGAAAGAAGACGGGTTTTGAGAAAATTATAGAAAATATTCTCGGACAGTCAATAAAATGTTCTGAAGGGAGGTTGCAGAGGAAGGAGAAAGCTCGGAAATGTGTCCAGATATCTAGTTCAGGAAACTTTGGGGATACACTTGCCACTCATCCTTGTAAATAATCATGAGAGAAGCAGGTTTGCAGGGACTGGTGATGAAGAAAAAGTATGTTCCCTTACATAATCAGCCTTAACAATGCCCATGGTAGATCCATTCTGGGCAAAATTGATAAAGAGTTTCTTGCATGGCATACTCAACTCCTTCCCCTCTGCAGACAATTTTCTGCTGGAGATTAGACTTATTTCTCCTTAGCTTTCTCCCTCATCTGAGGATGAATTTGGGGAGGGAAAAAAAAAAAAACTGTTCTTGTCTTACCATTCTTCTCACCTTTCCTTCCTTCTAGTCCCCAGTTTATTTTGATAATTATTGTCAATATACTCAGTCAGATTTTCTTTTATTCCCTGACTCATCTGTAACTTGTCATGAAATAATTCTAATCTTTCTACTAGACAAAAACAGAAATGTTTCTAGAAATGAAGGTTACATAATATGCCTTCAAGGACTTTTAGGTTTCTAAGGATAGTATAAGACTCACTGTCAGTGTGACATTAGGATAATGCCAATTTATATAATACTGAATGAAAATCTAAAATAGAAGATTAGTAATGTCATTATGGGGTCCAGCTCTTCCTTGTTTTAAATAATCATGCGACACAAATTGATCACAGAGACATTATGATAAACAGGTTCAGGCCAAAGGATTTGAGCTACTAAGACTGAAACAAAACCATTAACACTGGGATAAAGTCAAATTAAACAAACATGCCATGCCAAATGCATTGAGGGATAGGGAGGTGTTTAACAAGGCTTTAGAAAACCATAATTCCACTACTATCTCCAGGTCAGAGAGAAGGTTATCTCATAGCAAAGCAGAAGACATATTTGTTTTCCTGTTTAGAACCTGGCAAAGCAAATTTGTTGGTCAGTGGTAGATTGGGAGTGCTGTTGTTGACTGAACTGAGGCTTCCAAAGTTTTTCTTAATCTTGAAATACAGAGTCCTAACACAACTATATTGTTCAAGCATAGACATAAAGAGCCTTAGCACCTTGTTCCTCAAAATCGTTGTTTTGTAAAAACTATTAACCAAGCCAGGAAATGCTTTAGGTGTTTGAATTATTTTCAAAATATCTGTAACTCTTCTCAAGGAGTCAAGGCTTTTTATTTGAGATCAAATAAAATTACATGCATTTTATACAATGGCAGACACAAGTATGTCAATATAATGTTGTCTACTAGATTGTAACAGCACAATCTAGTTACTTAAACTTTCCCTGAACTTCAAGACAACTTTGCCTTCCAGTTGTTGTTTATATTTTAGAAAACACCTGCATGTGAGAAGATTGAAAGGGGAATGAGAGCAATTAAAGAGGCACAGGGAGAGAAGGCAGAATTTTGAAACATATATGAAGAGTATTAGGCATCTTTTATATATTATCTAATTAGCTCTTTCCAAAGATGGGTACATGGTGTAAGCACCATTCTACTGATAAAGAACTGAGAGTTAAATAAATTTAGTCTCGTCCAGGTCACATAACTGTTTAGAAAAACCCTTGGATTTCCAATAAGTTCTATTTGGCTTCAGAGAAAATGTTTTTTCTCATAGTGATAAATACAGAATATAATGCCAAAAAAGAACAATTTATAAAAATAATCTAACACCAAAAAGCCATAGTAATTCATGTATTATGATAAACAAATTATTTTATTTTTCTAATTTAAATAGGATACTAAAATGGAGCAAAAAGTGGTATTTGTAATCCTATGTATTATTTATTTAAGCTAATACTACTCATAATCTGGGATGTGTCATCCACAGCAACAGCATATTGTGTTGATAGTTTTTGGATTTTGTAAATAATGCTTAGCACTCCATTAACCTAGTCTTTTATAAATCTGTAAAAATTAATTTTTATATTCAAAGTATTGTTATTGATGAAAATTAGACACCTCAGATATTATTAGTGTCCCAAATGCTTAGTGTGTCCACCAGTCACAGGTATCTCTAACATAAATTATCTCCTCATATTGTCTAATATTGCTGTTCACAATGCAAAATCATAGAGCTTAATTTCATAAGGACACTTTCATTCTTTCACACAAATAAATATCTATTGAATATATATATGCAAGATAGGAATGATAGTGTGAAAGCATGATTATTTTATAAAGTATTCAAATTACAAGCGTTTTATACAATGGCAGACACAAGTATGTCAATATAATATTGTCTACAAATATCTGCAAGATTAGATACCTAGACTCTTCTTTAAAGGGCACTAGCAACAATATGTGTCAAAAGTGGCTCTGTGGATATCTTTATTCATTGCATCTTTTGTTCTTAGTTTGAATCAACTAAAAACCACCCAAATTTACCTCTCTGTCTCAATCTCTCTAAGACTTCACCAAACTAATGTTATTTTTACCATGGCACTATAGTGACTTTTCGTCATTATACTCTGAATACATATTCTTATGTTAAAGCTTCTAATATTTTGACTAAAATAGTCCAAGGTCCTTTGCATGTCATTCAGATCCTTTATAATTCAGCTACTACTTATTTACTTTTCATTCTTAAACTGTAAACAGTAAGTTCTTTAGGCACTTTCTGCTAATTTTATAACAAGTTTTTTTTCACACACCAAAAATGCATATGACTCATTGCTTTTATCCATGGTCTGGCCTTTGCCTAGAAAACTTGTCCTTTACTCAACATTGTCCACTGGGGAAACTTTTACTCAACCTTCAAGATCAAATGCAAATGCCATTGCTTTTTTACAGTTTTTTTTGTTCTCCCTAGTTTCCCCCAGATAGATTAAACTGTTCTCTCCTCTTTGTTTCTAAAGCAATGCACATATACTTCTATTATAGCACTTATCACACTGTTAACAAAAAGCTATAATGCATGTCATTTTGCCCCAGTAAACCATGAGCTCATTTGTCTTTGTCCCATTCATCTTTGTATTTTTATAGTCTAACACAATTTTTAGTCTAGAGTAGATACATAATAAATGTTTGCTGAAGTACTAAATTAAACTTGGATCCATTGCATTTTTCTTAAGGCTTCCATATGACTGTAGTCTCCTATTTTTGTCCTAAGCATATAATATGTATAGCATAGGGGGTAGGTAGTGCTTCTCTTAGTAAATATTTCGACGTCCAGTTATTATCATAACATTTTGCTAGCTTTTACAAACTGGGTTCTTCCTTTTGCTGTCTAAGTTCTTCTGATTTTTGTTCTAATCTCCGTCTGTTTGTACCCATTTCTGTGACTAGCATATTCCATCAATATTTTGCCTCTACTACCATTACTGTGATTCTCTGAGTAATGGCTTTATGTCTTTTCTCCTTAAACCATTTTCTCATGCTTTTAAAATTTTGGATAAAACCTCATTCATACTCCACTTTAAGTCATTGAGTGAAAGGCTTTAATTAACTGATGAAACATGCATTCTCTATAAATTCACTAAGACATGGCACTAAGCAATGTAACATGGGGGGGGAAATGTGTTACTTATGGTTCAAACTTCAAGGACTTTATTGCTTTGCTGAAGACCTAACTTCTGTTTGTAAATAACTAAAATAAATATTTAAATGTTAGGCCATTGATAATAATAATTTTTCTGTGAATTTTTTGGTAATTCTAAGAACGTGATTTTATAAGGCAGTCTGTTTTCCCAGGGATGAAACCACAAACAAAACTGGGAGATTTGTGGTAGAGATCATGTTTTAGTTAATATTCACCATTTTAGGCTGCAATCTGAGATGCTGATAAAAAGGGAGGGAGGGTAAGAGTTAATGTACTTATACCTAGATGAAGCCACATCCTTAATTTATGACCTCTCTGTGTGTATATGTCTGCACATAAAGGCCCTGTCTGAACGTGCCTCATAACTTAGTTCTAATTATTAACTTACTAGGATTAAGGAACGAGTCTTCATTTGAACAACAGGCATAGTTGTTGGGATTCTCTAAGATTTAGTGGGTACCTTTTTATGTTTACTCTTTTGTTAAAACATGTGGGCCATGACTTATTTCCTCTTTGTAGTCTAGGCAACTACTCATCATATTGTAAGACTTAGCAAGAAAAAGCATTTTCGTAGTAGTAATCCATGAATCCCTACATTGATGCAAATGCCTTTTCCTGTTGTTGTGTTATTATTTTGTGCTTACTTCCAAGGTAGAGCTGATCACACTGAGCTTTCCATATTATTTTACATGTTTTTCTTTTCCACTAGAATGTTATAGACTTCATTGTCTCCTTCCTCTATCTTTTATTACCTGGCAATTACTTTCTTTTTATTTTTTTATTGATTTCTTCTCTTTATTCATTACATATTCCTTAAGCACCAATGAAGCAGGCACTTAGGACCAAAGAGTGTGGAGGTGGAAGTTGAATAGTTTTGAGTGAGTCTCCAGTATAGAAATGTCAGGGTGAATTTATAGAATAGATTTCATAAGAATAAAGTAAAATAATTATTAAAAGTTCAAAACGTGTTAACACGTTTTCTGCTCAATAAATTATAACTATTATTGAATTTCTAAGCTTATTTCATTTATTTAAAAAATGAAAATTTTCTAGCCATATAGTTGTTGGAAAGTTTACATGAGATATATTTAAATTGAGTAGCAAGTTTCTGTTACACAGTAACTGCATAACACATGATATCACTTCATATTCTAAGTTGATCCTTGAGTTAGTAGAATTGAGATGGAAAAGTCAGAGGGGGACTTATTGATACAGATCCTTTGGTCATGGGCCCTATTTGGTGAAGTAGGAATTATTTATTTTAGAGTCTCATCTCTGAAAATGAGTTGAAGATTTTATTAAAAAGAGACTTGCTAAGAATCAAAATTAGACCTTGTTAAGTTCAGAAGTCTTGCTGTGTGTTAAGACTTTCTGGCAATAATTTTAACTATTTGGTGCCAAAATGTTTGCACCTGTAGCTCCTGTGTTGCTGAAAAACATTGTTAGTACAAAGGGTGATGATGACAGGAAAAGTAGAGAGGTCTTAATATGCAATTATTTATTTCATGAAAGGTGCTAGAGAATGAGAATCATATAATTTTGGTATTTTATACAATCAGATTATTGGGTACATTGTTTTTGTTTGATTTGCTTTTTTATACACTTCCTCGCTTTTTTCTTGTTCCTTAGGACATCTGTCATCTATCCTGCCAGTACTACCCAAACCTCTCTCTCTCTTTTTTAAGTACCTTCTCAGAATAAAGATGCTTTTTGCACTTTACTCCATGTCTATAGCCTGAAGGAGTAATTGCAGTGGAAATACCTGTGAAGCTGACAATAGCCTGAATGACACGCTCTCCTGAGCAGGACATACAAGGGTCTCTTCAATCTTATAGAAACCTATCTTTCTAGACTCATGCTGTTGTTCCACCTGTAACCTCTGCTGTCCTGTGCAGTCTAATCACTATTACCTTATAATAGCCCTTATTATCTTCATGATGGCACATGTTTTGTTGTTGGCTGTTTCCTTTTGTAGTGCATTATCCTTCACCTGTTCCTAATTATTTTTTATAACATTAATGAGGCTTAATTGCTAAGAGTGTGAACCTTGGAATAAAAACTAATTGGTTTTAAAGATTATTATTTTGTGACCTAGTAAAATTAATATAACATATACTAATGCTAAAAATATATCACTGATAAACTCTATTTAGTGAGTGCTTATTATTTTCTAAGCTCAGAAACAAGATACTTACGGTCATCTCATATACAGTTAATGAGTGCTCAATGTGTTCCTTGCATTGCTACAGATATTGAAAATATAGAACATGTCCCTTCCCACACAAAGCTCACAAATAACACATTCTCTCATAACATATGGAAAGGGCTTACCCAATGGTTGGTGCCTAGAAAGTGCTCAGTAAGTTGGAAATATCTATTGTATTTTTAGTGTTCATTAAAATTAATCCAAATAATATTTCTTTAGTAAGGGCTTTCTGTACTTTCTTAAGGCAGAATTGACATCTTCATTTTACATATACAGCCCCTTAAACCTGTTAAGGAAGATCAGATACTGTTAATTTTTTTGTCTGCCTCCCCTGAGATAATTGGAGACTCTCAAGATGGTCTAGAACAGGGATCTCAAACTCAACACAACTGACATTTGGGGATACATAATTATTCATTGTGGGAGCCTATCCTGGCCACTAGAAGATGTTTAGCAATATCCCTAATTCTACTCAATAGAAGTCATTAGCATCTTTTCAGTTGTGACAACGCTGTTTCCAGACATTGCTAAATGATCAAATGTCCTCTAAAGATGAAAATCAAACTTAGTTGAGAAGCACTGTTGTTCTTGACTTAGAAATGTGACAGTCTCAATTAGGCAATGTTGAAATAAGGAACAAAGAAAAAACAACAAAAGTAGAAAGCGAGGGAGAAAAAATTCAAAGGAAAGTGAAAGGAAGGAGGTAAAAAGGGAGGCAGGGAAGGAAGGAGAGAAAGAAAGAAAGCTAGCATGCATTAAATCACTAAAATATATTGCACTAACCTCTGTGACCCTTAACATATTAAATAAAAATGGAAGTCTTACTATCAAGGTTTTAGAGATGAGAAACTTGCAGTACAAAGACAACAAATAGTAACCCAAAACCTTGAGAGTAGCAAGTGAGGGAACCAGTATTTGAACTCAGGCTGTCTGATTCCAGAGGCTATGCTTTTAAATAAAGGAGGAGAGAAAACCAGAGAGGCACTAAAAAGATGGGAGGAGAAGATGGAGAGAGAGACAGAAAGAAAGAGAAATGAGGGTAGGGAGCAAAGAGAAGAGGAGGTTAAAAAAAATGGAAGGACAAAATCAATGATTTCCAAGTTACAAAGATACAGCAGAAGACAGAACCTCTAGTAGGGATAGTGGCACATGGAATGTCAAGACTGTATGAGAACTGGCTCTGGATCCTTAGTATTTGAAGACCACACACAGAACCTAGTTTAGACATGGACAAGATTAGTCCTTGGCCTGGGCGTATGGACTTCTTCCCAGCATATATTTCTTCATGTAGTGATGATCACATGAAGTCGAGAAGATATACCTATGTGGAAATCATGAGTGTCCCTTTGAGATGCAGCCTCTGGGAATTTGGGACTCTAGAAAACACCGTCTAAATATCTCTGAGACTTTTTTCGTGGACTCCCATAAAAGTTGGGGTTACCTTAGGTCCAAGTTACAGCAGGGATGGAGCTTGTACATGTGGACAGGGTGGCCCAAGACTTTACTCAGTTTGGAATGAGTCAGAGATAGGAGAGAAGAGTGGAGCTGCAGATTCGAGAATGAAGAAACAGGATCTCTTCTCAGTACCACATTCAGCTCAGAATTCCAAATGCAATAGTTCTATATTCACTTGGCCTTTCCGGTTAGAAGGTAGAACACCTTTAACCATTACATGGGCTTCCATCTGTAGCTTTTCGCAGAGAAAGATTGAGTAAACGTTAAAGAAGAGCACAGAGAAGGACTCTCACATAATGGGTGTCCAAGTTCAGTAGGCAGCTTCAATTTTTTCCTTAAATGGTCAGATTTTCTCTTCAACATAGGGTGTTGTTGAATATGACAGACAAATGATTGATTTATTAGAACATGCTAACTTTAGAAGCTAGTTAAGATGGATACCTTGATAGAAGCAGATAGAAAGGATAGATCTGGTTTCTTTTTTCTAATTTCATGTCTTTGATCAGGTTATGTGTTTGTTTGACCCTTAACTTTCTTGTCTCTGAATTATATATAGTAATAATTGCTTCTCAGAAGCTTTGAACTAGAGATCATGCCCAGAGTGTGCCCATCACAGAGCAAGCTACATCATAGATGCTCAGGAAATGGCAGATGTGTCTGCTGGTTCCCATACCTCTTTGCAATTAACTCCATAGCTTTGGTTGCATCAGATTCCTTTTCTAGAAACACTCAGAACACAGAGAAAAACTGAGTTTACTATGAATAAATATTTAAAAAGATGTATGTGATTATATCAGATAATTTTCTATCAATGAGAATGAGAAGAGAATTATATGTCAAAAAGTATCAGCTAATTCTGAAGATGAAGAAGACATCAAAAGTGAAGACCTGCAGTATAGAAATTACTTTACAATTTGTACATAAACATCCCTTTACAAGACATCTTAGTCTGTTCAAGCTCCTATAATACAAATACAGTAGACTGGGTATCTTAGAAACAAGAATTTATTTCTCACAGTTCTGAAGACTGAGAATTTCCACATCAGGGTGCAGGCAGATCCATTGTCTAGTGAGGGCATCAGACTTGCTTTATATATGGTTATCTTCCCATTGTTTTTTCTCATGACAGAAAGCAAAGAGAGAGAGAAAGTAAGTTCTTTCTTGCCTTTTTATATAAACACTCATTACCTCTCAAGGCCCCTCCACCTAATATTGGGAGTTAGGATTTTAGCATATGAATTTGAGGGGAAATAAACATTCAGTTTATCAGTATTCATCATTTCTGTTTATCCTCATAACCACCCAATAAAAAGCAGGCTTGAAATACATAATCCGTGGTAGAGAAGAATGTTATTCTAGGTCTACTGAATTCAAAACACATGCTTTTTCCATAATTCCATAATATTATGCTTTAATAATAGTCATGCATATATTGTTATGACATTTTTGTCTTTGAAAACCTTGCATAAGCTGAGAAAGGGTGACAGGGAAAAGCAGAGGGAGAGGAAGGAGTAAGAGAGAGAGAAATAAATGATTGATATTATCTATGTGAATTTATAAAATCAAGTACAAGTAGATCAAATAGGATTTGAACACAAGTCCCTGCCATGGTCCTGCCACTATAAAACAAGTGTCATCCATGCAAACATTCCATTTCACTGCAAAATTAAATGCTGCACAGTTAATTAACATAGATTTTTATTTCAAATCATTAACCTCTATTCTCTAAAAGCAGCAGAGAAAATAGGTCTTGATCATACCTGATAGCTGGAGACCAAGCTAGTTGAGATGGATACCTTGATAGTTTGCATTAATAAGGGTAAAATTATACAAGGCATAAAAATGAGAAGTGCAGAGCAAACTTTCTGTATTTAAATGAATTGTTTTGTGATGCAGATTAGCACACTCTGCACTAATGAAGTGAATTCTTTAATTGCTTTAGTCATTTCTGGTTATCATTAAACCATAGAAACCCCATGAAAAGATTTTACAACTAACAATGGTGAACAAAACAAGGTGATGAATAAAACAAATCCATTATAAGTTTACCAAATTGATGCAATTTAGCTTTCGAAAAGTAAACTTGTTGTTAGGTTTTCAGAGTCCAATATTACAAAATGAAAATAAAGGTAATAATCTTGGTGTCTGAAGATATGACTAACAAGTAATTATCTGAATTACACTGTAGGCAATTACTAGCAAAATACTTTGTATCATCCTTTTTTAAAAAATAATTTGATGAGTTCCATAGATGTGTAATGCACTAAAACGTGCACTTCAAATACAACCCCCAAACTATGAAGATTCTACTTTCAAAAAAGCAAAGTCTAGTAGATAATAGATATGGAAGCCAACCATCGTATCTGTTGACAATTGTTGTGGTGAAGGTGGAGTACTTTTGAAAAGGAGTGGGTTCACTGGAGAAGGTATATCTATTTTCACCTAGAAATGAAGAAGGGCTCACATTGCAGGTAGTTTTACTGTCAACCATAAACTATAGGCATACCTCCTTTACCGTGCCTTGTTTTATTACACTTTTTATAAATTAAAGATTTGTGGCAACCTTGCATCAAGAAAATCTATCAGTGCCATTTTTCCAAAAGCATGTCCTCACTTTGTATCACTTCCAGCAGTGTGAAAGGAAAAGGAACCATTCAGAAATGTATGTGTTAAAAAAGAAGCAAAATCTATAATCAATAATCTAGGTTTTTACCCTCAGGAAACAAAAGAAAGAAGAGTAAATTGAATAAAAAGCAAGTGGAGAAAATAAATAAAAATTAGATCAGAAATCAATAGAATTTAGCACAGGATATCAATAGAGAAAAATCAACAAAACTGGAAGCTGGTTCCTAGAAAAGATTAATAAAACGACAAATCAGAATTATGATACAAATTTAGAAGCCAGAAAAACTAGAAAAAAAAAGAGATGGGGCACAGATTACTAAAGTCAAAAATAAAATAGGAAATATCACTCCAGATCCTACTGGCATTAAAAAGGATGATAGTGGAGTAGTATAAATAACTCTTTCCCTACAAAATTGATAAATTAGATAAAGCAGACCAATTCATTGAAAGACACAATCAGCCAAAATTTTCATGAGAAAAAATAGAAAATCTGAATAAATTTATATTCACTAAATAAGCCAAATCAATACTCATTAATCTTCTAAAACAGAAGCAATACACCTAGATGGGTTCACTGGTGACTACTACCTAACAATTGAGAAAGACATTATACCATTTCTCTACAATCTCTTTCAGGGGTTAAAAGCAGAAAAAATATTCCCTAAATAACTCATTCTATGAGGCGAGAATTGCCATAGAAAAAGACATCGCAAGAAAAGTAAACTGCAGGCCAATTTCTCTCATGAATATAGATAAAATATTGTCAACAAAATATTAGCAAAATGAATCCAAGAGTGTATTAAAAAAGCTATACACTATGTCTAAGAGAGATTGGTACTCCCAGTTATGCAAGGCTGGTACAACATTTGAAAATCAATTAATATAATTTACCATATAATTCATTAATATTGACAGGCTAAAAAAAAAATGCATGATCATGTCAACAAATGTAGAAAAAGTATTTGACGAAGTCCAAAACTTGTTCATAGTAAAAACTCTCAGTACATTAGAAATAGAGAGGGAGCTTCTTCAATTTGATGAAGAATTCCCCCCAAAATCTACAGCTAGCACCATAATTAATAGTGAGTAATAAAAGCTTTTCCACTCAGGAATAAGGCAAGGATGTCCCCTCTAATCAATCTTTTTCAACATTTTCCTAGAAGTCTCAGCTAATGCCATAAGATAAGCAAAGAAAGTAAGAGGTATACAAACTTGGAAGGAAGAAAAGACAAACCATGTTTGTTCATGGATGACGTGATTGTCTATGTAAAAAAGTCAAAGTATTGACAAAAAAATTGGAACTTTAGTAAGTGATTATAGCAAGGTTGCAGGATACAGGGTTAACAAGCAAAAGTTCATTGCTTTTCTAGATACCAGCAATGTACAAGTGAAATTTAAAATGTAACACACAATAATATTTACATTGTCACCATAAAAATAAGGTGCTTAGGCATAAATGTAGCAAAATAAGTACAAGATTGAAATAAATATAGATAAATAAGTAGGCCAGGTGAGTGGCACGAACCTGTAACACTGGTTACTTGGTAGGCTGAGGCGGGAAGATCGCTTATGCCCAGAAGTTCAAGATCAACCTGGACAGCATAGCAAGACTCTTCTTATAACAACAACAATTTAAAAATGACAACTCATATTCAAATCTCATTTTTAAATATAATTAAGACTATGTAGAGATATTCCATGTTTATAGGTAGGAAAGTTCAATATCATCAAGATGTCAATTCTTTTAAACTTTATCCATAGATTCATTGCAATTCTAATAAAAAAAAATTCAGGAAGCCATTTTAAAGTTTATAAGACAAGGAAAAAGATCCAGAATAGATCTTTACAATACAAATTAAAAGAAGAAATTAAACTTGGAGGACTGACACTACCCAACTCCAAGACATATACTAAATTTACCTTAATCAAGAGACAGTGGTATTGGTGACTTAATAGACAGTTAAATCAATGGAACATAAAATCAAACCCAAAAATAGACCTATATGTTCAGATGATCTTTGAAAAAAAAACAAAGACAATTCAATGAAGCAAAGATGTTCCTTTCAACAAACAGTATTGGAACAACTGGACATTCACATGTAAAAATTATGAAACTGGACATAGGCCTTATATCTTTCTCAAATATTAACCCAAAATAGACTATAGACCTAAATGTAAAACACAAAACTATAAAACTCCTAGAACATAAGGAAGGAGAGAACTTAGAAGACCTTAGGTACGGTGATTATTTTTTTTCAATTCAACAAAAAAACATGATTCATGAAAGAAGAAATAGATAAACTTGGTTTCATTAAAACTCTGCTCTGTTAAAGACAATGTCAAGAGAATTACAGTACAAGACACAAACCAGAAGAAAATATTTTGTAAAAGATACATCTGATAAAAGGCTATTCTCCAAAATATGCCAATAACTTTTAAAACTCAGCAGAAAGAAAACACAGTCCAATTAAAAAATAACGCAAAGACATTAATACCATAGAAGACAAATAAACAAATGATAAATAAGCATATGAAAAGATGCTCCACATCATGTGTCATTAGAGAAGTGAAAATTAAAACTACAGTGAGATATCACTATGTATCTGTCAGAATGCCATCAGTCCAGAACACTGACAACATCAAATGCTGGTGAGGATGTGGAGCAGCAGGAGTTCTCATTCATTGCTGTTGGGAATGCAAAATGAGGCAGCAACTTTGGAATATGGTTTGGTGGGTTCTTATATAAATAACTATAACATTACATTTAGTCCAGTAGTTATGCTTCTTGGTAATTACCTAAAGGAGTTGAAAACCTAATGTCATATGGATGCTTATAACAGATTTAGGGGTTCGTAATTGTCAGAATTTGGAAACAACTAAGTTGTCCTTCAGTAGATGAATGGATACATAAACTCTCTTCTGTTTTTGTTTATGTAAATAACTTTAGAAGGTACAAATAGTTTTAGTCTGGGCTTGAAGTGTACCCACCAACCCCACCTGAACGTACTGTATCCATTGGTAACTTTGCAACTCTTTACTACTTACCCCTCTTCTTCTTCTGAGGCTTCACTGTCCATTATACCATTCTTTTTGTCTTTGCATACCTTTAGTTTAGTTCCCACTTATAAGCGAGAACATGTTGTGTTTGATTTTCTGTACCTGAGTTAGTTCACTTAGAATGATGTTCTCCAGTTTCATACAAGCTGCTGCAAAAAACAGTATTGTATTATTTTTGATAGCTTAATAGTACTCCATAGTGTATATATAGCATTTTCATTAGCCACTGATCGATTGATGGGCATTTAGGTTGATTCCACATCTTTGCAATTGTGAATTGTGTTGCAATTAGCATGCAAGTACAGGTGTCATTTTTATATAAAAACCTCTGTTCCTTTGGACTGATACCTAGTAGTGGAATTATTGGATCAAATGGTAGATCTTACTTTTAGTTTTTTGAGAAATCTTCATGACTATTTCCATAGAAGTTGTACTAATTTACTCTCCCACCAACAGTGTGTAAGCATTAGCTTTTCTCCACATCTGTGCCAGCATCTATTGTTTTTTTAACTTTTAAATAATGGCCATTCTGACTGGTTTAGTATGGTATCTCATTTTGGTTTTCAGTTGCATTTACCTGATGTTAAGCATTTTTTCATGTTTTTTGATCACTTGGATGTCCACTTTTGAGGTATATGAGTTCATGTCATTTGCCCACTTCTGAAAGGGTTATTTGCATTTTTCTTACTGAATTGTCTGAGTTATTTGTAGATTCTGGATATTAGTCCTTTTGTCAGGTGAGTGATTTGTGAATATCTTCTCTCATTCTGTAGGCTGTTCAGTTGATGATGATGATGATGATGATGATGATGTTTACTATTATTATTTTGCTGTGAAGAAGGTTTTTAGCTTAGTTAAGTTCCTCTTATTTATTTTTGGTTTTTTGCATTTGCTTTTGAAGTTTTAACCTTAAATTATTTGCCTAGGTCAATGTTCAGAAGAATTTTTCTAGATTTTCTTCAAGGATTTTTATGGCTTCGCTTTGACATTTAAGTCTTTAGTCCATCTTGAGTTAATATTTGGATATTGTGAAAGATAGGAATTCTCATTTTTCTGCAAAATTTCAATTTTCCCAGCAGTATTTGTTGAATAGTGTGTCCTTTCCCCCACCGTATATTTTTATTTGTTTTTCCAAAGATGAGTTGGTTGTAGGTATTTGAATTTATTTCTAAATTCTCTGTTCTGTTCCATTGGCCCATGTATCTACTCTCATACCAGTATCATGCTGTTTTGGTTAATATGGTCTTCTAGTATAATTTGAAGTCCAGTAATATGATGCTTTCTTTTTTTTATAATCAATATTTTTTATTATGATATTGTGGGGTACAGTTAAGGGTTAGGTATACAAATATGCTTCGTTCAGGCACCCTTATTGATAAGAGGTGTCTCCCAGTCCCCAGACAGATATTTACTACCGTTAATCCCATCTCCCTTCCCCTCGCCCCCCATAGTTTCCCACCACTGTCAGTCATTTTCTTATAGTATTACGTTGGATGTTCAAGGTCCACTATATGAGTGAGAATATGTGATACTCAGATCTTTGTTTCTGTGAGGTCACTCAGTATTATGGACTCTAGTTCCATCCAGGCTGCTGTGAAATTCATGATTTTGTTCTTTTTTATGGCTGCATAGTATTCCATCATGTATATGTACCACATTTTTAAAATTCTGTCCTCTTTTGATGGACAGCATGGTTGCTTCCAGGTTCTTGCTATTGTGAACAATGCTGCGATAAACATACGTGTGCAGGTATCTTTTTTATAGAGTGATTTGAGATTTTCAGAGTATATTTCCAGTAGGGGGATTGCAGGGTCATATGGGAGGTCAGTATTTAGAGCTTTTAGGAATTGCCATACTGTCTTCCACAGAGGTTGCATTAGTTTGCACTCCCACCAACAGTGTAGTGTTCCCTTTTCGCCACACCCTCTCCAGCAACTGTTATTTTTGAATTATTGATAATTGCCATTCTAACTGGAGTTAAGTGGTATCTCAGTGTGATTTTGATTTGCATCTCCCTGAACATTTCTTCATGTGTCTGTTGGCTGCTCGAATGTCTTCCTTTGAGAAGTGTCTGTTCATATCTTTTGCTTTCAGCTTTGTCCTTTTTGCTTAGGATTGTTTTGGCTATGTTGACTCTTTTTGTGTGGGAGGTTCTATAGGAATTTTATGATTTTTTGTCCAGTTCTGTGAAAAATGACATTGATAGTTTGATAGGGATTGCATTGCATCTGTACATTACTTTGGGTAACATGATCATTTTAACAATGCTGATTCTTCCAATCCATGTGCATGGAATGTTTCTCCATTTCTCCTCTATAGTTTCTTCCATCCATGCTTGGTAGTTTTCCTTGTAGAGTTATTTTACCTCTTGGTAAAAATATATTTCTAGATATTTTAGCTTTGTGGCCACTATTGTAAATGGAATTGAGTTCTTGATTTGATTCTCAGCTTGATTACTATTGGTGTCTAGCAGTGCTACTGATTTTTGTGTGTGGGTTTTGTGTCCTGAAACTTTATTGAATTTGCTTATCAAGTCCAGAAGTCATTTGGAAGAGTCTTGAGTGTCTCGGTATAAGATCACATTGTTAGCATGCAGAGGTAGTTTGCTTTCCTTTGTTTTTCCTGATGTGGATCCTCTTTATATCTTTATCTTGCCTGATCTCTTTGGTTAGAACTTCCAATACTATTTTGAATAGGAGTGGGAAAAGTGGATACCCTTGCCTTGTTCCAGTTCTAAAAGGAAATGCGTTCAATTTTTGTCTTCTCAGGATGACATTGGCTATGGATTTGTCATATATGTCTTCATTATTTTGAGAAATGTGCCTCTATATCTAATTTGCTGACAGTTTTTATCAAGAAGGGATGCTGGATTTTATCAACTGATTTTTTTTTGTCTCTATGGAAATGATCATGTGATTTTTGTTTTTAATTCTGTAGTAGATCACATTCACATTTACTGACTTGCATATGTTGAACTGTCCTTACATTCCTGGGATAAAACCCACCTGGTTATGGTGTATTATTTTTTATGTGATATTTAATTTGGTTTGCAAATATTTTATTGAGAATCTTTGCATCTATGTTCATAAGGGATATTGGTCTGCAGTTTTCTTTGTTCTTTCTTTCTTTCTTTCTTTCTTTCTTTCTTTCTTTCTTTCTTTCTTTCTTTCTTTCTTTCCATCTATGTTCATAAGGGATATTGGTCTGCAGTTTTCTTTCTTTTTTCTTTCTTTCTTTCTTTCTTTCTTTCTTTCTTTCTTTCTTTGCATCTATATTCATAAGGGATATTGGTCTGCAGTTTTCTTTCTTTGTTTCTTTTTTCTTTCTTTGTTTCTTCTTTCTTTCTTTCTTTCTTTCTTTCTTTCTTTCTTTCTTTCTTTCTTTCTTTCTTTCTCTTTCTTTCTTTTCTTTCTTTCTCCTCTTTCTTTTCTTTTCTGTCTTTTCCTAGCTTTGGTATCAGAGTGATACTAGTCTCATAGCTTCAGTAAAATTGGTAACAGTTCCCCTTTGAAAGTCTGGTAGAATTCAGTTGTGAGTCCATCTGGTCTTTAACTTTTTTGTTGAGACTCTTCTAATTACTGTTACATCTCGCTCCTCCTCATTGGTTTACTCAGGGTTTCTCTTTATTCCTGCTTCTAGGTTGGGAAGGAGGGCTATGTCTCCAATGATTTATTCATTTCCTCTGAATTATCTAGTTTGCATAGAAATGTTCATAATAGTCTCAACTGATCTTTTGAATTTCCTTTGTAGCAGTTGAAAATGTCCATTTTCAAATATAATTTAGCTAATTTGAATCTTTGCTATTTCTTAATTAATGTAGCTAGTGTTCTATTAATTTTGTTTATCTTTTCAAAGAACCAACATTTTGTTTCATTGATTCTTTTAAAAATTTTAATTTCATTTAGTTTTGCTTTGATTTTCATTATTTATTTTCCTCTGCTAGCTTTCGAATTGGTTTGATTATATTTTTCTAGTTCCTTGAGGTGTGAGGATACAACGTCAATATTCATTCTTTCAGTTATTAGCATAGACCTTAAGTGCTGCAAATTTTCCTTGGAGCACAGTTTTGGCTGTGTTTCAGAGTTTTTGAAAATTTGTTTCATTGCTGTCATTTGTTTCAAAAAAATTTTTAATCTCCATCTTTATTTTATTGTTGACCTAAAGATAATTCAGGAGCAAGTTGCTTAATTTCTATGTTTGTTTATTTGGTTTGGTTTGCAAGTTCTTGGAGTTAATTTCTAGTTCTATACCATTGTGGTCTGAAAAGGCATTTGATATGATTTGGATTTTTTGAATTTACTGAGACTTTATTTATGGCCTGTCATATGGTATACCTTGGAAAATTTTCTATGTACTAATGAGAAAAAATTATATTTTGTAGTTTGGGGGTAGAGTGTTCTATAGGTGTCTGTTAGTTCCATTTGCTCTAGGATTCATTTTAACCCCAATGTTTCTTGGTTGACTTTCTGCCATGATTTTCTGTCTATTGCTGTCAGTGGAGTGTTAAAATCTCCCACTATTATTGTATTGCTGTTTATCTCGTATTTTAGGTATACTAGAATTTGTTTTGTAAAGCTGGGGTCTTTAGTGTTAGCTGCATATGTATTAAAACCGCTGTATTTTCTTCTTGGAGTGATGCCTTTGTCATTATATAATAACCTTCCTTGTCTTTTTTTTTAACTGTTATTAACATAAAGTCTGTTTTATCTGATATGAGAATGGCTACTCCTGCTCATTTTTGGTTTTCATTTGAATCAAATATTTTTCTGCAGACCTTTACCTTGAGTCTGAAGGAGTCTTTGTGTGTTAAATGGATCTCTTAAAGATATCTGGGTTGTAAGCCGGGCTCGGTGGCTCAGCCTGTAATCCCGCGCCTTTGGGAGTCTGAGGTGAGTGGATTGCCTGAGCCCGTGGGTTCGAGACCCGCCTGGGCAGCGAGACCTCATCTCTACAATAAATCAAAAAATCAGCCGGGTGTGGTAGCACATGCCTGTAATTCTGGCTACTCGGAAGGCTGAGGCGGAAGGATCGCCTGAGCCCAGCAGGTCGAGGCTGCGGTGTG
>NW_007259246.1:21727-26913 GCF_000164805.1 Carlito syrichta
GCGGCCACTGCACTCCGGTCTGGGCGACAGAGTGAGACTCCAACTCAAAAAAAAAAAGATATCTGGATTGTGCTTTTTTTTTTTTTAATCTATTCTGCCAGTCTATATCATTTTAATTGGGCTTTGAGACAATTTATGTTCAGAATTTACAATGATATGTAAGGTACTATTCCATTCATCATACGCTTGTTATGTGGTCAATTAATTTAATTAATCTAGTTCTTTATTTTCTCTATTGTGTTGGTTGTCTTTCTTTCTTTCTCTCTCTCTCTCTTTTTTTTTTTTTTTGAATCTCACTCCAACCCAGGCTGGAGTGCAGTGACACACTAACAGCCACCCCAGCATTGACCTGCTGGGCTCCAGAGATCCTTCCACCTCAGCCTTCCAAGTAGCCGGAACTACAGGTATGTGCTACTATGCCTGATTAATTTTTTATTTATTGTAGAGGTGAGGTCTCACCAAGTTGCCCAGGCTGGTCTTGAACCTGTGGGTTCAGGCAATCCACTCACCACGGCCTCCCAAAGTGCTGGGATTACAGGCTGAGCCACCGAGCCCAACCCAGTTTTCTATAAGCTGTGTAAGCTTTATAATTTCCATAGGTTTTCTACTGAGGTATTTCAAACTTTTGTTTCAGTATTCAAGAGTCCTTTGAGTATTTCTTGTAGAGCTGATCTAGTGGTGACCGATTCCTGCAATATTTGTTTGTCTGAGAAAGACTTCATTTCTTCTTCATTTATGAAACAGTTTTGTGGAATACAAAATTCTTAGATGACTGGTATTCTGTCTGAGGAAATTGAAAATGGGGCCCCAATCTCTTCTGGTTTGTAGGTTTTTTTCTGAGAAATCTGCTTTTAGTATTATAGGTTTACCTTTGTAGGTTATTTGATGCTTTTGTCTCACTGCCCTTAAAATGTTTTTCTTCACATTAACTTTTGCATAACTGGATGATTACATGCCTTGAGAATGATATTTTGCAATTAATCCTTTGGGAGCTTCTTGGGCTTCATATATATATATATATATTTTCAATAATCAATATTTTTTTATTATGATGTTGTGGGGTACAGTTAAGGGTTAGGTATACAAATACATTTCATTCAGGCACCCAATTGATTAGAGGTGCTTCCCCAGCCCCAGACAGATATTTGCTCATTAATCCCATCTCCCCCCACCACTATAGTTTTCCACTACTGTCCGTCATTTTCTTATAGTATTAGATTGGATGTTCAAGGTCCATTATATGAGTGAGAACATGTGATACTCGGACCTTTGTTTTTTGTGAGAGGTCACTCAGTATTATAGACTCTAGTTCCATCCAGGTTGCTGAGAAATTCATGATTTTGTCCTTTTTTATGGCTGCGTAGTATTCCATCGTGTATATGTACCACATTTTTCTAATCCAATCCTCTTTTGATGGGCAGCATGGTTGCTTCCAGGTTCTTGCTGTTGTGAACAATGCTGCAATAAACATACGTGTGCAGGTGTCTTTTTTGTAGAGTGATTTGTGATCTTCCGGATATATTCCCAGTAGGGGGATTGCGGGGTCGTATGGGAGGTAGATATTTAGAGCTTTTAGGAATCACCACACTGCTTTCCACAGAGGTTGCACTAGTTTACACTCCCACCAACAGTGTAGAAGTGTTCCCTTTTCGCCACACCCTCTCCAGCAGCTGTTATTTTTTGAGTTGTTGATAATTGCCATTCTGACTGGAGTTAGGTGGTATCTCAGTGTGGTTTAGATTTGCATCTCCCTGATGATTAGTGAAGTTGAACATTTCTTCATATATCTGTTGGCTGCTCAGATGTCTTCCTTTGTGAAGTATCGGTTCATGTCTTTTGCCCATTTTATAATGGGGTTGTTTGTTTTTTTCTTTTCAGCACGTTTGAGTTCCTTGTAGATCAAAGATGTTAAGCCTTTGTCTGACCTGGTGTTGGCAAATACTTTTTCCCAGTCTGTAGGCTGTCTCCCTGCTCTCTTGATGGTTTCTTTGGCTTTGCAGAAGCTTGTCAGTTGAATAAGGTCCCACTTGTCTATCCTCTCTCTTATGACTTGTGGGTTTTGGGTTTTGTTCAGGAATTGGAGGCCAGTTCCAATTTCCATGAGGGTATGTCCTTCACTTTCTAAGGTTCTTATTGTTTGAGGTTTTACATTTAGGTCTCTGATCCATTTGGAGTTAAACTTTGTGCATGGGGATAGGTAGGGGTCTTGTTTAAATCTTCTGCATGCGGTCAGTCAGTTTTCCCAGTGCCATTCACTGAATAGGTTCTCCTCTCCCCAGGGGTAGGTGGTGGAGGCTTTGTTGAAGATGAGTTGGCTGAGAAATTGAGGTTTTGCTTCTGGAATCTCAATTCTATTCAATTGATCTATATGCCTATTCCTGTACCAATACCAAGCTGTTTTGATGATTGTACCTTTATAGTAGAGTTTGAAGTCTGGTAATGTGATACCACCTGCTTTGTTTTTTTTGCTGAGAATTATTCTGGCTATTCTTGGACATTTGTGTTTCTATATGAATTCCTGCATTGTTTTTTCTAGGTCTGAGAAGAACGTTGCTGGTAATTTGATGGGTATTGCATTGAATTTGTAGATTGCCTTAGGTAAGATGGACATCTTCACAATGTTGATTCTTCCAACCCATGAGCATGGGATATTTTTCCAATCGTTTGTGTCATCTTTGATTTCTTTGAGCAGTGTTTTGTAGTTTTCATTCTAAAGGTCTTTCATGTCTCTGGTTAGGAAGATGCCAAAGTATTTCATTTTTTTTTGTGGCTATTGTGAATGGAATTGTGTTTTTTATTTGGGTTTCTGTTTGTTTATATTGGTGTAAAGAAATGCCATTGTCTTTTGCACATTTATTTTGTATCCTGAGACTTTCCCAAAGGCCTTTATCAGTGTAAGGAGGTTTTTGACAGATTCTCTTGGGTTTTCAAGGTACACAATCATATCATCTGCAAGGAGAGATAATTTGACTTCCTCTTTTCCTATTTGGATACCCCTGATTGCTTTCTCTTCTCTGATTGCTCGAGCCAGGACTTCCAATACTATGTTGAACAGGAGGGGTGAGAGTAGGCATCCTTGTCTTGATCCAGTTTTCAGGGGAAATGGTTCCAATTTTTGTCTGTTTAGGAGTATACTGGCTCTGGGTTTCTCGTAGATGGCTTTTACTATTTTAAGGTATGTTCCCCATATACCTAGATGTTTGAGGGTTTTTATCAAGAAGGGGTGCTAGGTTTTATCAAAAGATTTTTCTGCATCTAATGATATAATCATGTGGTTTTTGTTTTGACATCTGTTGATGTATTTAATTACATTTATGGTTTTACGTATGTTGAACCAGCCTTGCATCCCAGAAATGAAGCCTACTTGGTCATGATGGATGATTTTTGAGATGTGTTGTTGAATCTGGTTCGCTAGGATCTTGTTGAGAATTTTAGCATCTATGTTCATCAAAGATATTGGACTATAGTTCTCTTTCTTTGTTGAATCTTTACCTGGCTTGGGTATCAATGTGATGTTGGCTTCATAAAATGATTTGAGGAGAGTTCCATCTTTTTCAGTCACCTGGAATACCTTCCGTAGGATTGGTATCAGCTCCTCCTTTAATATCTTGTAGCATTCTGCTGGAAAGCCATATGGACCACGGCTTTTTTTTTGTGGGTAGTTTTCTTATTACATAGTCGATTTCCTTGATTGTTATTGGTCTATTTAGGGTCTCAATTTCTTCTGGTTCCAAACTAGGTAGGTTGTGTGATGGTCAGAAAGTCCTCCATTTCCTTAAGGTTTTCAAGTTTGTTTCCATACAAGTGTGCGTAGTAGTCTCTAATGATCTTTTGTATTTCTTCAGGGTCAGATGTGACTTTATCTGTTGTGTGTCTGATTGTGCTTATTTGGGTTTTTTCTCGTTTTTTCTTGGTCAGTCTAGCTATGGGGCCATCGATCTTGTTTATCCTTTCAAAGAACCAGCTTTTTGTTTCATTGACTTTTTGTATTATCTTTTTGTCTTCTATGTCCTGGATTTGGGTTTTTATTTTGGTGATCTGGGTTCTTCTGCTGAAATTAGGGTTTTTGTGGTTTTGCTTTTCCAGCTTCCTTAGGTGGCTTGTTAGGCTGTTAATTTGTGTTCCTTCCATTTTCTTCATGTGTGTTTATAGGGATATAAATTCCCCTCCTACTACAGCTTTTAAGGCATCCCAAAGATTTTGGTAAGATGTTTCTTCATTTTCATTTGTTTCCAGGTATCTTTTGATCCTTGTTTTGATTTCTTCATTGACCCAGTAGTTGTTTAGCATCATACTGTTTAGTGTCCATGTCTTTGTGGGTTTTGGGGGGACTTTGTTGGTGTCAATGTTTAGTTTTATTCCACTGTGGTCCGAAAAGGTGCATGGCAGAATTTCAGTCCTTTTAAATTTGCTTATACTTGATTTGTGTCCAATTATGTGGTCGATCTTAGAATATGTTCCATGTGGTGATGAGTAGAATGTGTATTCTGTGGTCTTTGGATGGAGTGTTCTATAGGTATCAATTAAGTCCATTTGGTCCAGAGTCTCATTGAGGTTCCAGATCTCCTTGCTGATTTTTTGTCCTGATGATCTGTCTAAGGTTGTGAGTGGTGTATTAAAGTCCCCAGTTATTATGGTGTTAGAGTCAATGTCTTTCTTTAGTTTTCCTAGAAGTTGCTTTATGAATGTTGGTGCGCCTATGTTGGGTGCATATATGTTTAGGATAGATATTTCTTGTTGATGGAGTGAACCTTTTATCATTATGTAGTGGCCCTCTGTATCTTTTTTAATTTTTGATAGCTTAAATGGTATTTTGTCTGAAATTAGGATCGCGACTCCTCCTTTCTTTTGTGTTCCATTCGCCTGAAAATTTGTTTCCCATCCTCTTACTTTGAGTCTGTGTATGTCCTTTCTAGTGAGATGGGTCTCTTGAAGGCAGTATATTGTTGCCTGGTGATATTTTATCCATTTTGTCATTCTATGTCTTTTCAGTGGTGCGGTTAGTGTATTCACATTCAGGCTAATTATTGAAATGTGAGAGTTCATCCCTTTCATAGAGTTCTTATAGTGCTGTTGTTCTTCCACTTGGTTCTTTTTTGTCTTTCTTTTGGTTTTGGGGTTAGTTCGTGTGTATTTTATTCTTTTCCCTGTACTCTTGTGAAGAACGTTGTTCTTTTTTCCTTTTC
>NW_007259247.1:0-15609 GCF_000164805.1 Carlito syrichta
GATAAAATATCACCAGGCAACAATATACTGCCTTCAAGAGACACATCTCACTAGAAAGGATGTGCACAGACTCAAAGTAAGAGGATGGGAAACAAATTTTCAGGCAAATGGAACACAAAAGAAGGGAGGAGTCGTGATCCTAATTTCAGACAAAAAACCATTTAACCTATCAAAAATTTAAAAAGATACAAAGGGCCAGTACATAATGATAAAAGGTTCACTCCATCAACAAGAAATATCTATCCTAAACATATATACACTCAACATAGGAGTGCCAACTTTCATAAAGCTACTTCTAGGAAAACTAAAGAAAGATATTGCCTCTAACACCATCATAACCGGGGAATTTAATACCCCACTCACAACCCTAGACAGATGATCAGGACAAAAAATCAGCAAGGAGATCCAGAACCTCAATGTGACTCTGGACCAAATGGTCTTAATTGATACCTACAGAACACTCCATCAGAAGACCACAGAATACACATTTACTCATCACCGCATGGAATGTATTCTAACATTGACCACATACTTGGCCATAAATCAAGCATAAGTAAATTTAAAAGGGCTGAAATTTTACCATGCACCTTCTTGGACCACAGTGGAATAAAAATAAACATTAACACCAACAAGTTTCCCCCAAAACCCACAAAGACATGAACACTAATCAGCATGATACTAAACAACTCTTGGGTCAATGATGAAATTAAAACAGAGATCAAAAGATACCTGGAAACAAATGAAAATGAAGAAACATCTTACCAAAATCTCTGGGATGCCATGAAAGTTGTAGTAAGAGAGGAATTTATATCCTTATAAATGCACATGAAGAAAATGGAAGGATCACAAATTAACAGCCTAACAAGCCACCTAAGGAAGCTGGAAAAGCAAGACCACAAAAGCCTAACAAGTCACCTAAGGAAGCTGGAAAAGCAACACCACAAAAGCCCTAATTTGAGCAGAAGAATCCAGATCACCAAAATAAAAGCCCAAATCCAGGACATAGAAGACAAAAAGATAATACAAAAAAATCAATGAAACAAAAAGCTGGTTCTTCAAAAGGATAAGCAAGATCGATGGTCCCTTAGTTAGACTGACCAAGAAAAAGAGAGAAAAAACCCAAATAAGCACAATCAGAAACACAAAAGATAAAGTCACATCTGACCCTGAAGAAATACAAAAGATCATTAGATACTACTATGTACATTTGTATGGAAACAAACTTAAAAACCATAAGAAATGAGGACTTTCTGTCATCACACAACTTTCCTAGTTGAAACTAGAAGAAATTGAAACCCTAAATAGACCAATAACAATCAAGGAAATTGACTATGTTAGAAGAAAACTACCTACAAAGCAAAGCCCTGGACCAGGTGGCTTTCCAGCAGAATTCTACAACATTTAAGGAGGAGCCCATACCACTCCTACTGAAGATATTCCAGGTGATTGAGAAAGATGGAACTCTCCCCAAATCATTTTACAAAGCTAACATCACATTGATACCCAAGTCAGGTAAAGACCCAACAAAGAAAGAGAACTACAGGCCAATATCTTTGATGAACATAGATGCTAAAATTCTCAACAAGATCCTAGCAAACCAGATTCAACAACACATCTCAAAAATCATCCATCATAACCAAGTAGGCTTCATCCCTGGTATGTAAGGCTGGTTCAACATTCATAAAATGATAAATGTAATTAAATGCATCAACAGATGTCAAAACAAAAACCGCATAATTATATCATTAGATGCAGAAAAAGCTTTTGATAAAATCCAGCATCCCTTCTTGATAAAAACCCTCGAACATCTAGGCATACGGGGGACATACCTCAAAATAGTAAAAGCCATCTATGAGAAACTCACAGTCAACATACTCCTAAATGGACAAAAATTGAAACCATTTCCCCTGAAAACTGGAACAGACAAGAATGCCCACTGTCACCCCTCCTGTTCAATATAGTATTGGAAGTCCTGGCTAGAGCAATCCGAGAAGAGAAGGCAATCAGGGGTATTCAAACAGGAAAAGAAGAAGTCAAGTTATCTCTCTTTGCAGATGACATGATTGTGTACATTGAAAACCCAAGAGAATCTATCAAAAACCTCTTTACACTGATAAAAGCCTTTGGCAAAGTCTCAGGATATAAAATAAATGTGCAAAACATAATCACATTTCTTTATACCAATAATAAACAAACAGAAACTCAAATAAAAAGCACAATTCCATTCACAATAGCCACACAAAAAAATGAAATACCTTGGCATCTTCCTAACCAGAGACGTGAAAGAACTTTACAATGAAAACTACAAAACACTGCTTAAGAAATCAAAGATGACACAAACAAGTTGAAAAATATCCCATGCTCATGGATTGGAAGAATCAACATTGTGAAGATTTCCATCCTATGTAAGGCAATCTACAAATTCAATGCAATACCAATCAAATTACCAGCAACATTCTTCTCAGACCTAGAAAAAACAACACAGGAATTCATATGGAAACACAAATGTCCAAGAATAGCCAGAACAATCCTCAGCAAAAAAAACAAAGCAGGTGGTATCACATTACCAGACTTCAAACTTTACTATAAAGCTACAATCATCAAAACAGCTTGGTATTTGTATAGGAACAGGCATATAGATCAATGGAATAGAATTGAGATTCCAGAGGCAAAACCTCAATTTCTCAACCAATTCATCTTCGACAAAGCCTCCACCACCTACCACTGGGGAGAGGAGAACCTATTCAGTAAATGGTGCTGGGAAAACTGACTGATCACATGCAGAAGATTGAAACAGGACCCCTATCCATCCCCATACACAAAAATTAACTCCAAATGGGTCAGAGACCTAAATGTAAAACCTCAAATCATAAGAACCTTAGAAAATGAAGGATATACACTCCAGGAAATTGGAACTGGCATCCAATTCCTGAACAAAACCCAAAACCCACAGGCCGTAAGAGATAAGATAGACAAGTGGGACCTCATGAAACTGATAAGCTTCTGCAAAGCCAAAGAAACCATTAAGAGAGCAGGGAGACAGCCTACAGACTGGGAAAAAAGATTTACCAACTCCAGGTCTGACAAAGGCTTAACATCTTGGATCTACAAGGAACGCAAACGTGCTGAAAAGAAAAAAACAACCTCATTATAATATCGGCAAAAGATATGAACAGACACTTCTCAAAGGAAGACATCTGAGCAGCCAACAGACACATGAAGAAATGTTCAACCTCACTAATCATCAGGGAGATGCAAATAAAACCACACTGAGATGCCACCTAACTCCAGTCATAATGACAATTATCAATAACAAAAAATAACAGTTGCTGGAGAGGGTGTGGTGAAAAGGGAACTCTTCTACACTGTTGTTGGGAGTGTAAACTAGCGCAACCTCTGTGGAAAGCAGTGTGGTGATTCCTAAAAGTTCTAAATATCAACCTCCCATATGACCCTGCAATCCTCCTACTGGGAATATACTCTGAAGAACTCAAATCACTCTATCAAAAAGATACCTGCACACATGTGTTTATTACAGCATTGTTCACAATAGCAAGAACCTGGAAACAACCATGCTGTCCATCAAAAGAGGACTGGATTAAAAAAATGTGGTACATATACATGATGGAATACTATGCAGCCATAAAAAAGAACAAAATCATGAATTTCGCAGCAATCTGGATGGAACTAGAGTCTATAATACGGAGTGACCTCTCACAGAAACAAAGATCTGAGTATCACATGTTCTCACTCATATAGTGGACCTTGATCATTCAACGTATTACCATAAGAAAATGACTGACAGTGGTGGGAAACTATGGGGGTGCGAGGGGAAGGGAGATGGGATTAATGGTAGTAAATATCTGTCTGGGGGTGGGGAGACACCTCTTATCAACAAGGCTGCCTGAACGAAGCATATTTGTATACCTAAACTTTAACTGTACCCCACAATATCATAATAAAAAATATTGGTTGTAAAAAACAATAACAACAAAAAAAAACCTCTCCCTTTTAGGAAGATCCAAGTCTCTTTTAATGGTTTGGTTAAGATAGACCTACAAGGACAATTGTCCTTTTATGAAACTCAGAGTCCACTGATTTGAGATATTATATTTGTAAAATTACTCAACTTTATAATGTAACATAACTTAATCACAAGGATGAACTATGTCATATTCAGAGTCATACTTTTCAGAGTCAAAGAGACTTATAGCCAGATGGTGATGATCATGGAACCATTTTAAAATATTGCCTCCCACACTCACCAAACCAAAATGTAATCAATTTCTGAGTATAAATGATGGTCTATTTTATTATTATATTTGTTCAATTTTGGAAGCTCAGTCTTTCCAAACACCTTCCTTAAATGTATTTCTAATGTTCCCTGATATATATACATGTATATATCATATATACCTGTATACATATGTATATATTAGTTATTGTTGATGATTGCTCACAGCCACCAATGTTTAGAAGGAGTAGAGATACTAGAATGCTTATGCATGTTCAACCTCTGTCTAAATTGCTCTGCAGCACCCCTATGGATGTAATGTATCAATGCAGTTATGTAACAACAGACAGTTCCAGGTATTAATAATCTTCAGCCTTGAACTATCAAACAGCAATGATATGCTACCATCATCTGAGCCATAATTGCCCATCAATACAGTAATCTATGGATAAACCAAGACCATATTAGGGGTCTTCTGGACCTCAGCAGACACTTGAGAAAGTCCAACAGATACGCATGAACCTATGTTAAGAGCACTGAAATTTTGTTTTCTCCATGGAGCACCTGTGCCACTTGTAAATAAAAAGATAGTCAGGTATTTCAGTGTCTCTGATTCTTTTACTTTTCATCCTTATCACAAAGTGAATTATAGTCAGACTACAAGGATTCTTATTCATAACAACTGAAATTAAGTTCTTTGCTCTTCCTGATAGAGAAGAACAAAAAGCAATTTTTCTCAAAGATAATCTTCACCTTCATAAGCTGTGATCAAATTCAATATAGTCAAGATTTATTGGATTATAATGCTAAATAGTTTTGACTTTTATGAAAGACTATACCATTCAACATTTTCTTTTCTTACTTATTTTCCTCATTTTGGAAACTTTCCTCCTTGTCATCAATACATGTTTCTTTTTATTTTTCACTGTCTAAATTGGCAAGTAAATACAAATATAACTCCAGGTCAGTTATTGAAGGGGCAAGATCTGAATTTTAGAAGGAACAAACTTTCAGTTTCACTATATACGTAATAATATATTAACCCAATCTTACAGATACAGAAAGTCATACGAAGATTAAGATTAAGATACTTGGTAAGGCTATGGTTTTTTTTGTTTTTTTTTTTAATTTTTATTTTTGGCAGGGCCTGCAGCAATGTGGTCTTGGTCATGGTACTCTGACATTCTGAGACTTCTCTAATCCCAAGAAAGAATAAATGACAAGCCAGTAAACCAGACATACTGAGGGCAGTAAACTCTGTGTTCATGTCTCCTCAGGATAAATACTAGAAAGGAGTTGGAGAGCATGAAAAGTCTAGAAAATAGGGTGGAAAGTTAAAAAAAAAAAGCAAAATCCACCCACTTTTTGAGGGATTTTCAGATATTTAGAAACTTTCCCCGTGCTTTTTGAGAAGTGTTTCACTTTATGCTCTTAAAAATATTTTTTCACAACCTCTGAGAAAATACAGTGGTGGAGATCAGTTCATGGCTTAGTTTTTTCTTTGTCTGTATTCATGATTCATTGGGTACTTCGACCAAAATATCTTTTACTGTGACACCACACATTTCCTTCCAAGATATATTGTTATGTGATTTTAGCAAGAAAATATGTTATCCTATCATACTTTATAAATCTCTTGTTTCACTTAGAATTTTCTTGTTTTTATATATATATATTATAGGTTTGTGCAATATAAAGAAAACAGTCTTATTTGCTTTATCCTCTGTATGTCTATGTTATGGTTTTCTTTCTGTAGGGCAATAGTGATTATGCCATAATTCAAGGAAAAGACTGTTGTCCCAAGGATTTTTAATCTGATCTAGACTCATTACCTTAATCTGCTCTGATAGAAACCAATTTGTAGTCAGAGGTGATGTTAGAGTGATAATGGTGAGACTCAACAGGAAGTTACAGAATGCTTGAGAAATTTGCTCTCTGGTGTCTTTTGGCAAGATTCAAATGCAGAAAGTTAATAGGGGGTTAGGTAATGAATCTAGACTGCTTAAGTATTATAAATTCATAAAGTAATAGTGTTGGAATTACATTTGTATTTAGTGTTGCTTACTAATGGTAATAAAAAACTGTTATCCCATAGCCAAAACCTGAAGACTTAGAAATTCTAATTACCTATGATTTGCTATGTTTTCATAGGACACCACACTATTCCATGATGATGGATTCTATTTTCTTTGTTCATACATCACCATCAGAATTTTTTTTATTCATCAGTTGTTATTTAAATTGTGAGATGGGAAGTTAACGCTTCTACTTTGTATCATGTTGAAATTGCAGAAAATCATTATTAAGAATGATGCATTAAAAATATAAAAGATTGGGTAGTTTGAAAAAATATATAAAGCATTATTTCTATGAAATTTTTGGAGAAACATGTTTTCTAATGTAATCTTAATACACTCCAACCAGTTATCCACAAATAATGGTTGAACTTTAGTGCCAGCTAGACTGATTAAAGATAAGTAGCATCAACATAGCACCTTATGTTTTAAAAGTATATTAAAAGTTTTAGGCACATGAACAGAGGGGCAAAGCAATATTCCACAACTAATCTTTTTAGAAGGTTTTCACATTCATTGAAAAAATTGTTTTTTAAAACACAACTCTGAGGTTAAAAAAATATTTCTACCCTAATTTTTTAGATACAAAAAGACTGAAACTCAGACAGGTTAGGATGGTTGCCCAAAATTATATAAATGTTAGAAGTGTGGCTGATATCCATGTCTTCTGAGTTCATATCAGGTACAGATTATACAATACTGTATTTTCAAAATAAATTCAATTATTGATGTCTGATAGGGAACACAACAAATAATTAAGATATTAAATAAATATTTATGGAATGTATGCCAGACATATAAGGGAGTACACCCCAAAACTCAGAATGTATTTATTGTGTAAATACACAAATTGTGTATTTATTCTTACATGTTTAAACTTATCAACTTCAGAATACTCTTCATTTGATTCAATATACCCACCAAGACGCTTTTTTCCACTGCTTAAAACAGTTTTTTTTTTTTTTTTGAGTTGGAGTCTCACTTTGTCACCCAGACTGGAGTGCAGGGGCCGCTCCCAGCCACCGCTGCCTCGACCTGCTGGGCTCCGGTGATCTTTCCGCTTCAGCCTTTCGAGTAGCTGGAAATACAGGCGCACCCTACCACACCAGGCTGATTTTTTAATTTATTGTAGAGATGAGGTCTCGCCTGCCCAGGTGGGTTTCCAACCTGCGGACTCAGGCAATCCACTCACCTCAGGCTCCCAAAGGTGCGGGATTACAGGCTGAGCCACCGAGCTCGGCTTAAAACAGTTTTTGAACTCATCAATTTTGATGCCTTTTAGTGTTTCTGCCATTTTTTGTCTTACCTCTTCCACATTGACAAAATGTTTCCTTCTGAGGATTTTTTTTATCTGAGGAAACAGACAAAAAGTGTCACTCGGGGCAAGATTGGGTGAATAGGGAGAGTGAGGAACTGAGGTCATGTCATTTTCAGTTAAAAACTGCTGAACCCTCAGCACAGTGTGGAAAGGTGTGCTCATAAATTTTCCATCTTGATATGGACAAACACGTTGCAAAAATGTTCAAAAATAAAATCACCAAAGTTCAACACAGCCTCTCACAACAATGATAGCTGGCACACAGATGTCAGTGGATTCCTAGAACACTTACCTAGCAGAGTAAGCCTGTACTGCAAAAGTCCACTCTCCAAAGGATAATTTTGTTTTTTTGCATTCCTCCATGTACTTACAGGTTTCATGTTTACATAGAAGGTAAAGTAAAATTCTTACCCTCATAGAACTAAAATCTTATTCTTGGGGAACTAGAATTCTTGTGAGAGAGACAGTCAATTAACCAACTAATGTATTTATTATAAAATATGAAGTTATAAATGGTAAGAAGAAAACAAGAACATAATAAAAACTGGCTATTATATCTCATATCTTAAAAAACAATCACCTTCAGCTTATCTACTCTTCTAGCCTGCATTCCACTTTTGCTCATTTGTGTAAGAAATCTCCCCAAGGTGTTAGGTAATATTATTGGAAAATGATTGTTTCTCTTTCCTGACGTTTCTTTCCTCTGAAAGGAGCTTTGCTACTATAATTTCTAGATTCTTTCTGTCTTTTAATGCACTTCTGGAAAAGTGTTCTGATTTTATCTCATTTAGGAAGTGTGCTCAGCATAACTACCTCTATTCTTCTACTTAGGGATGGTGGTCTCCTGGATGGTTGTTTTCCACTAGTCTTCAAGAGAAGACCTTCAGCTTCTGGAATAACCTAAAGACTGAGTAGAGAAGTTTGTGATAATTAAGAGATTCAGTTAGAAAATTCATGTGGCCAATACATATAAAAGCCTTATAATCAATTTAGTCGCTAGAATCACTAAAGGGGATATTTTGGTTATTTAGCAGATATTCTTTTTGTTTTATTTACCAATTTGTTCAGAATCCAAATTGGGAAGAGAAGGCTCAGAGACCTCCATATCTATTTAGCTGTCTTTTGTTCCTTTCATCTCATTCTCTCTAGATTCTATTCCACTAGGCCTTTGATCACCATTAACCTAGGAACACTGTTCTTGTCAAAGTCACCAATGCATTCCACAATGCAAAATCCTTGTTCCATTCTATTGTTTAACATTACTCATGGTCGCAGCTGCACTGAACAGAGTTGTTTACTTCCCACTTTTTTAAAATACTCTATTTGGTTTCCCAGGCACCACACTAATCTGACTTTTCTTGGAACTCACTGGACACTATTTCTCAGTTTCCTTTGAGGATCTTTTTTATTCTCTACTTTGAAATTTGAAGTGCCTTAGGCTCAACTTTTGCCTTCTTAACTATCTATATTTCCTCTGCAGGAGATGCCATTCAGTCACAAGACTTTAAATACCAACTTACACTGATTATACCCAAATTACCATCTTCAGCATAACTCTCCCTGAATTCTAAAGTCCAATCCAAATGTCCACAAGACAACTTTGTTTGAATATCCACGAGCATCTCAAGAATAGCACATTAAAAACTAATGCACCGGGCTCTGTGGCTCAGCCTGTAATCCCGCGCCTTTGGGAGGCTGAGGTGGGTGGATTGCCTGAGCCCGTGGGTTCGAGACCCGCCTGAGCAGCGAGACCTCATCTCTACAATAAATCAAAAAATCAGCCGGGCATGGTAGCGCATGCCTGTAATTCTGGCTACTCGGAAGGCTGAGGAGGAAAGATCGCCGGAGCCCAGCAGGCAAGGCTGTGGTGGCTGGGAGTGGCCACTGCACTCCAGTCCGGGCGACAGAATGAGACTCCAACTAAAAAAAAACCAAAAAAAAAAAAAAAAAAAACCTAACGCTTTCCCTGTCTCCTACTATTACTTTCCTTTGACGGTTCTATGTTAGTAAATGGTGAGACTATCTACCCACTTATTTAGGACAAAATTCTTGGTTCTTCTCTTTATATTAAGCCTTTATCAAACAAGCAGAAAGTGTTTACTCTTTTCTATATCCACCTGTTCTAAAGCAGTGCCTGGCACATAGTAGGAATACAAATAATTCTTGAATAAATAAATAAAGGGGATCTAAAAATCATGTGAACCCACAAAGAAAGTACCAGACAATAATAGTATAGATAAAGAGAAAGAGAGTCAATTAGTAGAGAATAGATTACAGAACTAGCCTTCAAATATTGGAGGCCCAATATATTCTAAGAAACATGTACACCACGTCTGGACTTTTTTTTTTCCTACAATGAATTCAGTTCTATAACTTTCTACTCTTCTACTTTCTGTTTTAATGGAAAGCACCACTCCCTAAACAGTCCCGAAATGTTTCCAGGACTACTTACATTGATATAGTTGATTAATAATTGCAGAGAGAGTCTGGATACATTTATTCAGTCTATGTCCTGTTCAAGATCTGACCAATAGTTCTTTGCATCTCATGAAAATCAAAACTAATATAATTATTAGGTATTCTAATAGAAACATTATGCCTATGATGAACTGTTTCAGATAAGAACAAATATCGGGTTAAGGTTGGAATAAAAATGTAGTTAAAAGGTAATGATGCAATGGTAAAACAGGATAAATATTTACGTTTGGCAGAATAAAATATATGCAGAAAAAAATTGTAAGGTGACTTTGAGTAAAACAGATTATGGGTTGCGTATATTCTCCTCATAAACTTCTCCTTCCTCAACCTCTAAGTAATTCTTCAAGAGTCATTGGAACAGAGACTCTAACAACAACAACAAAAATAATGAGATACAGGGAAGATACTAACAGAACAAATGTGTTTCTTCTGACCATTGCTAAAAAAACCACAAAGTAATAAGGAAAAAGTACCCGAAATTAAGAGATGTAGCAGCATGGCAGATTGGTTGTTGTAAATTTGACCTGGAAAAGCCACCTAAAAGTCAAGAGAACTGCAAATAGAGGACACATGTCGTTCTTCTACTGCTTCATAAAGCATATGAGAAAGCTTTAGGTAGAGGACAATCTTAAGAACACACTTTGGTAATATTTTAACTTTATTGAATCCCAATATTTGTTTATCTGAAAATGTATGCCTTAAACAACATTGGGTCTTAGTTTGGTTGACAAATATGTATACAGTTGACACTTGAACAACATGGGTTTGAGTTGTGTAGGTACACTGTTCAACCAGAGGTAGATCAAAAATTCAATATCTGCAGGACGGAAAACCCTCACATGTGGAGGGCTGACTTTTCTTATAAGCAGGGTTCCACAGGGCAACTGTGGAGCTTGAGTAAGACTGCCCAGATTTTAATGTATTGGACAGAAGTGCCCTGGAGCCAATTATTTGTATATATCAAGAAACAACTGTGCATGTGTGTACATATTCATAGATATGTATGTGTTTGTGTACACATATATACTTTTAAAAAACTGTTTGCAGGTTTTTAGTAAGTTTTCCTAATTCATCAGATATTCCTGAGATATATATACTAGAATGATAGGTAAGACTAAGTATAGAAGTAAGAAGATTGGAAGATTTGCTAGACATAAATAATGTAAGTAGAGTATATGTGTATTGAACATTTATATACAGGAGGAAAGGACCAATAAATGACAAATATTCACGATACACTTACATGGGACACATGGAGCACAGGATGATAATGAGGCAGTTAAACAAACATGAGCTACATATGACACTCACTATTAATCTAATTTTATGATTAATTCAAGTCATATCAAGTCTAGCCCCAAGTACCCTCTACACAATGGTGCCCGTAGCTGTTTAGCAGGCAATTTTCCCCCTGTATCTCATTCATGTAGAAAATATGTATTGATCCAGGCACTATCTGTCTGATAAGCACCTTTTTCCACCTCAATTCGCCAACAGAGGAGAGATGATGTGTCTGAGAAAGAGATGGTATATGAACATGACTGACTGGCCAAACAGAGATCCAGGCAGCAATCCATTTCTGCCACACGTACAGCCTATATTATTTATCCTTTCTTTGCCCCTCTGAATTTTTGCCATACCTTTTAAGTTTATTCAATAAACAGTGTGATTCATGCACCTTAATTTGCATAGTGAGACTTTTTGCTCTGCAACCACTTGGGTAGCCTGTTTGAGAGTATATTTAGACACTACCATTGAGTCAGTGTAATTTCTCACATGACAGACCTCCTCATATGATGCCCAACTGCAATGTCTCCCATCATGTGTCATCACACTATAATAGATTTGTGGCTATAACTTTGATAGTACTCCCCATAGAAAATGAATGTAAGAAAACTAATACTAATCGAGTGAAATTGATTATTTAGATCACCTATTGAAATAATCCGAGCAAATATTTTTCAAAGCAAAAATGAAATGTCTTTGTTTTGACAACTGTATATTTTATTTTCTTTCCAGTTGAATAACATTCATATTGCAGCATATTGTTATATAGTAGGTTAGCACAAGATCTAGGAAAACTAATAAATGTAGCAGGAATATAGATTGGAGCACTCTGAGAGAGAGAGAGACAATCACAAATGACCTAAGGCACTGGCTATACTAACTGCAGTTGCCAGTCAAGAAGGGATTTTAAAAATATACAGAGTGAAAAAGCCTTTATTCTATATTGATCTTTGCAAACAGAAGTTGACACAACAAAATAATATGTGTACCTGTGTGTTACATTCATATTTATAATTATAACAAAGATTTAGATTCATATTGCCCAATCTCAATTGCTACTATTTAGTTAAAGTTAGGTTGAAGGGAGATTGGGAGGATGAATCACTGTATTTACAAAGAGTGAAAGTGCCAAGTTCATAATAAGAAAAAAGGGAAAACACGTCCGATTGTATAATACAGAAGAGGCATTAAGACTTGTTCTTTCCCTATTTTGCTGGGTGATTGAGAAATTATTGCACTGATATTTTATTCAATTTTGACCTATTTTTCTATAAAATTGATTGTATTAGTAGAGAAAATGAGTGAGTTCACAGTTAGACCAAGCTAGATTGCATTCATTGCTCCACTGCCATCAAGAATTAGGGGTGCAGCCTTGGCAAGTTATGTGAATGCTGTGATTCTGTTTTCACTATAAAATGTCGGAATATACTGTGACAAATTAGGTAGCATTTGTAATAGCTCTCCTAAAGAGGTTAAAATACATGAGGGCTCAAAATATGTCTGTGACTTGACTTTCTTCTCTGACCCTCTTTGTCTAAGTAAAAAGAGTGAAATTTAATATTTCACTTGTCTTTTATTTTATTCGTTTTTATTTTATTTTATTTATAAGGGTAGTACTGTATATTTAAGATCCCTAGTTCTCTATGCTGATGTAGAGACTTGAGCAACCCTGTGATATAATACACCCAAAAGTCTTTTTAACAAATTGCTTTATGAGGTTCTGTGTCATGGTTAAGGCTGTTTTATATAAGAGATAACGTAAAAGAAAGTTTTCAGTTCAACAACGACAAAAAATGCATTTTTTGTCAAAAAGTGATCAATACTAAGGAGAAGAAAATGGTTTGTGAGCACCTTGAAAAACAATACAATGTACTCTATACATACTCTATTTAAAAAAAAAATCAAACTTTAATAAACAATTTATGGGCATGTAATATTTGTTTCAATTTTGTTGAATGTGTTTTGCTTTTTAGTGCTCTATGTGAATAACATAATTAAAAATACATTGACTCAACTCCCATCAAGTTTTCTTTCGCCCTATGTAATTTTCTGAGCATTTAACTTTGCTTTCTCTTGCTGCTTGCCATGGTTTGAATGTGTTCCCCTCACATTCCAGGTGCTTCCAACCTGATAGTATTAAGAGATCAGATCTCTAAGAGGTGATTGGGTCATGAAGACTTCATCGTTCTTAATAGAAGTAAGACCCTTATAAAAGAGGCTTCACACAGTATTCAACTAGCTTGCTCTTCTGTCATGTGAGGAAACAGGAAGATGACCCTCATCAAACATAACAAGCTGGTGTCTTGATTGTGGAATTCCCAGCTTCCAGAACTATGAGAGATAAACTTCTGTTCCTTATAAATTATGCAGCCCCAGGGATTTTATTATAGCAGCATAAAATGGCCAAAGACACTGTCATAATAAATTACCAAAAGCTTAACCTCTGAATACAACACAGATGATTATTGCACATGGATATATGTCAGAAGTCCTACGGTGTTAACAAAAATAAAATTAAAGTTTAGTCAGGGCTGTATCACATACTGGAGACTCTAAAAGTGAATACATCTTTTTTCTCAGTCATTCAGGCTGTTGGTAGAATTCCCTTCTTGTGGTGGTAGTACTGAGGTCCCTGCTACCTTGTTGACTGCCAAAATGCTTAAACTTCAGGCAACACTTTTGCATGAGTTCTTTCCATGTAAGATTATACGGTTATAGCTTTCTGGGGGGGGGGAGGTCATGAATTATTTTCTAATTTTATTTTATTTTATTTATTTATTTATTTATTTTTTTGAGTTGGAGTCTCACTCAGTCGCCTCACCTGCTGGGCTCTGGTGATCCTTCCGCCTCAGCCTTCCGAGTAGCTGGAATTACAGGCATGCATAACAATGCCCGGCTGATTTTTTGATTTATTGTAGAGATGAGGTCTTGCTCCCAGGTGGGTCTTGAACCCACGAGCTCAGGCAATCCACTCACCTCAGCCTCCCAAAGGCATGGGATTACAGGCTGAGCCACTGGCTTTATTTTCTAATTTAAAATAAAAGTTTTTCCGTATACAGAATTTGTATTCATAATATTACACAGTTTTTATTAAGGGACTTCAAAGTTGTATTAAAGATTGTCCAACTTTGGACCAGGTACTGTGGCTCACACCTGTAATTGTAGCATTTTGGGAGAACAAGATGGGAGGATCAATTGAGTCCAGGAGTTTGAGACCAGCCTATGCAACATAGCAAGACCTCATCTGTTGAGAGCCGGAGGTCCACCTGAGCGTTAGGGATCCAGGCAGGCTGCGGATCCTGAGACCACTAGGATGAGTTCAGGAGCTGAAGGCCCATTCCCTTTTCCCTTCTTTACTGTTTGGCACATTCCACTAGCAGGGACTTTGATGATCTAAGCATGAAGTTCTGAGAGTACACAGGCATGGCTTACTTTAGGAGTTCATTGTTCTCATTTCTCACAGACTGCGGTTTCAGCTTTAAACTTAACATAATTCAAACTCAGGTCACATTTGGGAGCCTTTAATACGGTACAAGCTTCTTTTAAGATTTAATAGTATATACATACAAAGTGCTGTTTCAACCTTAATAATATAGATAAATATCTAGAGCTACTAGAAATGACCCAGCATGAACTTTGGGCTGGGCCACATTCCTAAGGGCCTAGCGCGTACTTTGGACTAGGCTGCTTTCTGTTAAACCGGTTTTTAGCTATCATTAGGGTTTTTTCTACTTATTATAGAAATTGAATTTATTTTATTCATAGAAAGCATTGTAGAATAGGTTATGCTACATCAGGGAATTATATCACTTCAAGCATGATCAAACATGATATTTTGAGGTTTAATAAGAATACAGCTAACTTTAGAAATTACATTGTTTCCATTTTCTACATTTTCAGTTTTGGCTTGAATACAATTTACAGTTTATATTTGGGTTTTATTTTTTAGAAGCTTTATTGCTGATGATCAGGATTAGGAATTAGAAACTTTTAAAAAAGTTAAAATAGATTTATAGGATTTTGGAACAGCCATTTTTTTAAGGGTTTATATTCAATTGTTCCCAGAAACAGCCCAGCATGACCTTTTGACTGGGCCACATTCCTTAGGAATGGTTTGGGCTATAATTAAGAGTTTCTATAGGTAGGTAGAATTAACATAAAATAGAGAGGAATTGGGATTTAGGTTGGTCATTAGGTGTTGTGTACGCATAAGTTTT
>NW_007259247.1:16135-43374 GCF_000164805.1 Carlito syrichta
TGAGACTGTCTGTGTAAAATTTGGGGATAAATACCTGCTGTAAGTTCCAATAAATGGCTTCTGCTCAATCCATTGAACAGTTGTCCACTTTCTTTCTCTTTCTTTCTCTTTATATCTATCCCTCCATCTTTCTTTCTTTTAATATCTATCCCTCCTACAGAATCAGCTTCTGCACTAGACAGAGTCCAGTCTCTTTCTTTCTCCCCCTGTCTCTCTCTTTCTTTCTCCAGAATAATTGCCAATGCCACCACACCTACCCAGGGAACCCCTAAATCTCTCTGCTGGGGCTGGCCCCCTGCACTCATCTCTACAAAAGACACAAGAATTAGCTGGAGATGGTAGCCCAGGTGGTCAATGATCATGCCATTGCACTACAACCTGTGCTACAGAGTGAGATCCTGACCAAAAAAAAAAAAAAAAAAAACCAATTAACCTAACTTTGAAAATAAAGAAAATAATCTTAAAATTTCTTCTCATCACAACATATTTGGATTTTAGATTCCCTATCTGGTACCCCCTCAAGAGCAAAACTGGAACGCATTGTTAAGATCATTTTTTATCAACAATTATATATTGACAGTTACACAAAATCACATTGATTTTTAAAAGTAATCTATATATTACATGTCTTATAAATTTTATGGTAATATATATAACAACATATTATAGCCTACATGTAAATTTAATATCATAAGAATAACCCACTATGTTTTGAAAAGTGAATTTTCTTGTGTATTTGTGTGAATTTGTTTTTTCTTTCTTTTTTTTCTTTTTATTTTGTTTTTTAGTTGACAAATAATAATTGTACATATTCGTGGGATACATAGTGATGTTGTGATACATATATAGTGATCAGATTGGGGAAATTAGTATATTCATTATCTTAAATATTTACCATTTGCTTGTGTTGGGAACATTCAGTATTCTCCTTCTAGTTATTTGAAACTGCATAACATATATATTTTTTATCAATATTTTTTGTTTTGATATTGATATTGATATTTATTTGATATTATTTTGATAGTTTAGAGTTAGGTATACAAATATGCTTCATTCAGGCACCCTTGTTGATAAGGGGTATCTCCCCGTTCCCAGACAGATATTGACTACTGTTAATCCCACCTCCCTTCCCCTCCCCCCCCCATAGTTTTCCACCACTGTCAGTCTTTTTTTTTTTATAGTATTACAGTGGGTGTTCATGGTCCACTATATGACTGAGAACATGTGCTACTCAGATCTTTGTTTCTGTGAGAGATCACTCAGTATTATTGACTCTAGTTCCATCTAGGTTGCCATGAAATTTATGATTTTGTTCTTTTTTATGGTTGCATAGTATTCCATCGTGTATATGTACCACATTTTTTAAAATCCAGTCTTCTTTTGGTGAATAGCATGGTTGGTTCCAGGTTCTTGCTATTGTGAACAATGCTGCGATAAACATTTGTGGGCAGGTATCTTTTTGATAGAGTGATTTGAGTTCTTCAGGGTATATTCCCAGTAGGGGGATTGCAGGGTCATATGGGAGGTTGATATTTAGAGATTTTAGGAATCACCACACTGCTTTCCACAGAGGTTGCACTAGTTTACACTCCCACCAACAGTGTAGAAGTGTTCCCTTTTTGCCACACCCTCTCCAGCAACTGTTGTTTTTTGAGTTATTGATAATTGCCATTCTGACTGGAGTTAGGTGGTATCTCAGTGTGGTTTTGATTTGCATCTCCCTGATGATTAGTGAGGTTGAACATTTCTTTGTGTGTCTGTTGGCTTTGTCTATTTTCCTCTATGTTAGCAAGAAAAATTAACAATAATTTACAATTCAAAATCCAGAATTTTATTTTACTTTTCCAGGTACAATTGTTTTCTCTCATTTCTTTTCATACATGTTTAGTGGAAATAATCCAAAATATTTTAGAAGAAGAGTAAATTACATTGGAGATACCTTAATTATATTCTTCTCTATTCTTATTAAGGTATTTCTATCAGGTGTGTGTGTGTGTGTGTGTGTGTGTGTGTGTGTGTGTGTGTGTGTGTGTGTATGTGTGTGTGTGTGTGGGTGTGTGTGTGAGAGAGAGAGAGAAAGAGACTGGGGGAAGAGTATGATTGCAAATCATCATGAATATTCCCCCTTATTTGTTAAATGAACATTAATTTGGGATAAATAAACATATTACTCTGTAGGAGGAGCATAATCACACCTATTTTTCCCTATCCTGATAGTGATGATTGTTGGTTTTTTTATTCAGTGACTTAACTCCTTCATTTTAGGAGTTAATGGCCATCTAGGAGAAAGATTAGGAGATTTATTTTGGGATTAGCAGATATTGTAACTGGTTATGGCCCAACACCTCTGAGATGCACATGTATCCTGGGAAGTAAATGTTTTATAATCTAGAACATCTGATTTGTTAAAAAGTTTTCATGTTGGACTAGGGCTTAGTTAGGTACAAAGTTTCTATATTGAGTATAATTTTGGATATTTAGTATTCTATACAGAGTGCAACTCCCACCATAAAGTGTTCAACTCCCACCCCTCTCCCAGCAACGGATAGATGAAAAGAGCTAATCTCACCTATTGTTCTTCAGACCTGACCCCACCTGGGAAAGAGGAGAAGAGGAAGGAGACAGTGATTCATTCCCAAATACACTTCAGATCAGCCCAGAGAATAAAACTGGTCCCACAGCCCCTAGTCTGCTCATTTCTTATAACTGGTGTCTTCGTGTAGCTATACCATCTACAATAGCCTAAAATTCCATCACTTTGCCTTATGAGCTGACAGGGAATTAAGATTTAACACAAAGGATTCTGGATAGTTTGAGAAACCTTTATCTTGGTGTAACCTCCAGGAATAAGCAACTCAGCTCACTGCTGAAAATGAGCTCCCTCAAGGCTCGACACATTCTAGCAATAGCAGATCCTAACAACCCTAGCGATTTTGTCAAAAGTTTTATGAATTTTCAGACATTCTATAGATGATATCAATCACCCCTTTGTCACATTAAGCAGAGGTGATATAGAAAACATTTGGCAAAATAAAATAAAATAACAGGCAAAATTTCAGTGAGTAATTTACCCTCTCCATTATGCAGAGTAACATACGATGTATGTGCATACACAGTAGTTCCTCCTTATACACAGAAGCTATGTTCCAAGATGCACAGTGGGTGCTGCAACCAGAGATAGTACTGAATTCTATATAAGCTGTTTTTTCATATATAGGGGTGGGGATAGCGAAAAACAAACAAACAAACAAAAACAGAATTATCCTTTGGATGCTGAACCCTTGTAGTGTACTAGAACTTTGTTCCTCTGGATCAAACAATCCACAAAAGTTTTTATCTGGAAGTTTTGAGAAGTTTGTGTCATGATATGCAGAAGAAACATCCCAAGTTGTGGCAAACAGGTGACTGGTTCTTTCACTTGACAATATATCTGCCCACACTATACTGAGTATTCAGTAATTTTTGAGCAAAATGCAAAAATGGCATGACCCCCATGCCACACCCTCCCTGTTCACTGGATTTCACCCTGAGTGACACTTTTTGTTTTCCTGGATGAAAAAAGTCCTTGAATAGAAGCACTTTGCCCACGTGCAAGAGGTGAAACAAAAAATGGCAGAAAGACTAAAAGGCATCAAAATTGACAAGTTCAAAAACTGTTTTAGCAGTGGAAAAAGCATCTCAATAGGGGTATTGCATCAAACAGAGAGTACTTTGAAGATGACTGAAGTTTAAATACATAAGAATAAATACGCAGGTCTATTGCAGTATTATTCACAATAGCAAAAACATGAAACCAACCGTGCTGCTGGATAAAAAATTTGGTACATATACACAATGGAATATTACAGTCATAAAGAAGGACAAAGTTATGAACTTCACAGCAACTTGGATGGACTTAGAATCTATCATACTGAGTATCTGTCACAGAAGAAAAGAACTGAGTAGCATATGTTCTCAGTCATGAGTGGACCTTGAACAATTATAATACTATAAGAAAGGAATTGGCAGTAGTGGGAAACTGCCAAGGTAGGGTGGGTCACACCTCATCAACAAGAGTACCAGCATAATGAACATTTGTATACCTAACCCTGAATTGCATCCTACATATTTAAAATAAAATTTTAAAATTTTAAATAAACAAATACACAATTTATTATAAATAAGTTTCAGGGTTTTAGGGGGTTTCCCCTTGTACATACACTATCCATGATTAAACTTAACTTCTAAATTAGGCACAGTGAGATATTAACAACAATGCCTCATAATAAACAATACATTATCATAAAAGTTATGTGAATGTAATCTCTATCAACATATCTTATTGTACTGTACTTGCCTATTTTTAGACTGCAGTTGACTACAAGTAACTGAAACTGTGAAAAGCAAAACTGTGGCTATTATATGTATACACAACATACATATATGTAAATGTAGTCAGTATTACTGTTTTAAAATAAATGGCTTTCACCTATGGCAAATCATTAAGCAGAGTCTGTGTGTAATACAGCTTGTTTGCATTCACTCTGAAATTATTGGTTGATCTTAAAGTAACACAACCCCTTTCTTTGATCACAATCTAAAAATTAACTCAGATTCTCCCTAAATATTCTGTAATAGATTACGTTTTTCTTCTTGTAGCTCATCAGCTCATTTACTTTATCACAATTTTATAATGAAGTCAGGGGCCATTTCTATGACTAAGTTCTGAAAATGCTCATAATTATGTTATTTAAAAAGTTAACATAATTAAATTACATAATACCTATATTCATATCAGATAACCAATATGCATACAGTATTTCAGTTTTCTTAGAACTGGAGCTGAGAAAATATGAGACTAGATTCATTAAAAATATTTAAAAAATCTTTTTTCTTCTTTGTGTACTATTTATAAAATGCTTTTATGATAAAACACGCTTTATATAATTTCACATTTTTAAGAAAATTAAATGAATAATCATTTCTAATTATAATATGCTACAATGACTGACATGCATTATGTTTAGCATTTAGAAAGACAGTGTCATTTTAATCCAACAAAATATTCAGTGCTGCTGACCATGACCTTGAAGAATCCACTAATAATAGTTTTCTCTACCAAAACATTTCTACATATAACAATTCTTATTTACTGTGGCATTTTAAGAATGCTGCCCAATCAACTATAAATATATCAGCCTACCTTAAAAGATCACTATAGAAATGGCAATTCCATCTTCAATTTTTCTTGTTACATAGATATTGAATATTTGAAGGAGGCGGTTGCTTCAAACCACTTAGGAGATGACAATGACACTCCTCTTACAGCTTATTTTTCTCATAGACAACCAAAGTGTCCTTTGGAAATTACCTCCAGTTGTAGCAGCCTCCACATCCATTACCAAACAGGTTATCTCAGGGGCAGGTTCACAAACCAAATTAAGATGCAGATATCTAATAGCTTATGACATACTTTAAAACACAGCAAGTAACAAAGAAGGAAAAATGGAGTAGGTTAATATTTAGGACAGTTAAAAATGGAGTAGAAGAAACACTCTACCTTAATCCTCTATTCACTAATGTTCCCATGCGTGTATTTCTCTCTCTCTCTCTCCCCATATCAGAGTTAAGGGTGAACACAGAGGTTCAGCAGAGAGAAGATGTACAGAATCAACATGTTTGCTGCATCAGTTACTCAAAGCTAATTACTCCTTACTACAGTTTTATCTCCCCACATAGCCTAATGAACAGTCATGGCTTTAATTTGTTTCTGCTACAATACCACTTGTCACCAACAGTAGACTAGATTAGGGATGGTATAACTATCAATCTGGAAATAGAATAATCTCTACCCTATGATTAAGTCTTTTCATCTGTTTATATCTATATGTGGAATTCTTTTTTATTCTATTTCTAATCATATTACATTTATTCTATCTTTAGTATTTCATATATATTAGTCTATATTTCACACATCTTATGAATTGTGTCTACCTATCACAAATGATTAGATCATTTAATATTAAATTAGCACTTTTTGGGAATTTCACAGATTTTTGTTTTGCTTTCCCTCTCTGTATCAAAATTAAATAACTTCATATAACACTGCAAAAATGTATTATGAAAAATAAGTTAGTCTTCCAAAAATATTATTTATATGATATCTTGCAAATTAATTCAGTCATTCAGAACAAAAATGATTATGCGTATGCAAAGTTTAAAAGCAATTTGATCTATATAATGTAGATCAATATAATTTAGGCAGTGACTGATTGTTGAAGTAGGTTAACATGGCTGTTGTTAAGTACTTTATTACTGTGTTTAAAATGTGTGGCACACCTGAAATACCAGATTCTGTTTAACTGACATTTCCCTCTTCCTGTTAAAATTTGGCAGTTAATACTATAGACTGAATGTGTCCCCCCAAAAATTTACATTGAAACCATAGCCCCCAATGTGACTATATTTGAAGACAGAACTTTTACGGAGGTAAGTAAATCAAGTCATAATGGTGGAGACTTGATCCAATAGGCTTAATATCCTTAGAAGATACAGAAGACTGTTCTGTTTCTTCTATATGATCACACAGTGAGAAAGTGGCTGTCTGCAAGCCAGAAGAAATCCTTCATCAGAATCTGATGTTGGCAGTTTGATCTCAGTCTTTCAGCCTCAAGAACTGTGAAAAAATACATTTCTGCTGTAGGCCACCAAGCCTGTGGTATTTTGTTATGACAGCCCTAGCTGACTGATAGAAAGGGATACCGGAGATGAGTGTTTTCATCTTCACCCAACTTACTCTATAATGACCTACTTGCTAAGTTAAATAAGCCTACATAAAATAGAATGATTGAATTTCTGCAGATTTCCCTAATGGATTACCAGGAAAAAAATATATATGTTGCTAAATTAAAAATAAAAGCATCTAAAAACTCTTAAGTTTAGCTCTGGTCTGCTAAGTAGCTCCTTCAACCCCAACTATTTTGGCAGTTGAAAAACTAAATTCTGAACTTATGACTAAGTGCCAACCTTTTCACCCTATACTATTCTGTTCAGAAGTCCTGATTTCTGTCCTCACTGCTGGATGCCTGTTCTTCTAGTTTAACATGACTGATGTCCCTAAAACTTTTGGATATTCTAGAAAATTGGATTATCCCTCTAACATACTTCAAAGAGATTTCTTGTTTTTGTTTTTCTTCAACACATTATTTTTCCTAATCATATTCATAGTATTTTGTTCAATAAACTTCCATAATGCCAGAAGGAATGAAGTAAAACTAGATTTAGCCTGTATATCTTATTCACTAATTTAGATAACCTTTAATATTTAAAACATACTGTCTCCTTGGACATATTTTTTCCTTTAACAGTAACCATTTCTGGATGTAAACATTAACTGGTAGATAATGAAGACTGGAAATTGTTGCTTAGATGATCATTGCTAACTCTGAGGCAATCCCCATATTTCAATTATTGACAGCTGACAACATATGCTTCTCAACATATCTCAGGAAACTATCAAATAGAAGAAGCCATAGTCTTTTCCTTTCTAATCATAATTTTTTAAGCATTTATTAATTTTTCTTAAAGATTTGGCTACCATGAAAAATGATAACATTAATGTGGTAAAGTGGTAACACAGTTACCTAAGTAGTAACCAGTAGAATAAACAAGTTGTAAAAGTTAAACTCATACAGAAAATATAAATTTTGTGCTTGACTTTGGAGACAAATCAACAGATACAACCTCATCTGTTTCTGTGTGCTTTATTTTTATATGAAATTCAGTTGACAGTGTAAATAAAACTTGTAATGCATCTTTCTGCTTAATAAATAGATAATTTAATTTAAATTACCGCTAGACACTTCAAAACATATTATTTAAGAAGCCACTTCTGCTAGTAACTGTACATGTTTCTGTATTGTAATTCAAACTTAGAAATTTAGGTAGCTACTTTTCAACAATAATCAGAAATAGCATAAGAGCAAAGAATAGTCAACATTGCAATTCTTAAAAGAAGACAGTAACTTAAATAAAATGACTTACACAAATATATAGTGATTGTTTATATTTGAAGAATTGCATATGAAGACTTAGTAAATACATATTCTTCTCGGTTTACCAGTATCTTTTGATATATTTGGGTAAATACATCGAGTAATAAGTTCCAAGTCAACAGTGGATTTTTCTTATCCATCCTGAAATTCATTTCACGATTTTTAAGTGAGATGGGGATCAAGTAAGTGAGTTCATGATAGTCATTTCCTTTTTATTTTAATCCTGAAGCTTTGCTTCCTGGGTTATCAGTTTAGAGAACTAATTCCTTAAAGGTGGTCATAAGTTAAAGAGTAGCATTATGTTTTTCTTTTTTTGAGTTTTTTGTTTGTTGCATTATCACCATGGCCTACAAGGTTTTATTCAAAGTGTTGATCAAGCTTTCTTCATTTCTATAGTTTATAGTTCTCAAAGCTTAAGTGATTGTTGGCAGACCATGAAGGCCTTAAGGTTGCCCTCAGCTCTACTAAACTTTAGATAGGGCCCTGCTATCCCTTTTCTTAGGGCACTATTTTAGAAAACTTTTTATTCTAAATTTTTCACTGTCCCTTTGAGATGCAAATTCTTATAAAAGTCTTTTGCCAATTTCACAATCCAGAATACCTTTCTTAAGGGCTGGGGAGTCATATCTTAGAAATGTAAATATCAAGGAATATAGCACCCTTATCTCCAGGTTCTTTGGGAGGATAGGAATCTAACTTCTGGGGAAGCTTTGCTCCAAGTTATAAACTACTTCCTGTCATGAAGACCAGAGCAAGTTTATCTTTTGTGTAATGTCAATTAGAAAACAGATATAACTGCTTGTTATTCACTGTTGAATTGTGTTTTTGTTTTTTAAAAAATCAAAAATGTTTGTTTAGATCTTTTGAATAATTTTGCAATTATTTAAGTTTGGGAAGTTTCATTTCTGTGTTTCTTTGTTTCTGTTTTGGTAGTGTGTTTTTACAAAAGATAGTTTCCAAACCTAATATACCACATAAGTGTGTTTAGAGCTTTTAAATAGCTATTATGATTATGAGATGACAGAAAATTTCAGAGCAGTGCCTTGTGACATTAAAGTTCTTGGGGTTTATAATCAGTAAGATAGCCTTGAGCCTCAACTTAGGCACTCACATAGCTATTACATTTGACTTTTTGACAAAGTCAGGTCCTTCTCATAGGGTTTTATAAGAATTAAATGAGAAAACATGTGATATATATCCACATAGTTTACATTGTGCCTCATAGGTAGTTGCTGAACCCTAACACTCTTCCCCTTTTCCCCTTATCAGTGTCTCAGTGTTTATTATTTCCATCTTTGTGACCATGTAGCTCCCACATTTGCATTAGATCATGTGGTGCTCAGTTTTCTGTTTCTGAGCCAGTTCACTTAGCATGATGATCTCCAGCTCCATCCATATTGCTGCAAAGGTTATGATTTCATTCTTTTTTGTGTCCACATAGTATTTCATGGTGTATATTTACTACATTTTCATTATCCACTGATCAGTTGATAGACATTTAGGTTGACCCCACATCTTTGCAATTGTGAACTGAGCTGCAATGAACATGCGAGTGCAGATATCTTTGTTATATAACAATCTCTGTTTCTTAGGGTAGATGCCTATTAGTGGGATTGCAGGATCAAATGGTAGATCTACTTTTAGTTCTGTGAGTAATCACCATACAGTTTTCCATAAAGGCTATACTAAATTACACTCCCACTAACAGTATATAAGTGTCCCCTTTTCTTTTCATCCGTGCTAGCCTCTATTATTTTTTGATTTTTTAAAATAATGACCTTTCTGACTGGTATAAGGTGGTATCTCTTTTTGGTTTTAGTTTGCATTTCCCTGATTATGTGTGATGTTGAGTATTTTCTCATGTTTGTTGGCTGTCTGTATATCTTCTTTTGAAAGATGTCTATTCATGTTATTTGCCCACTTTTTAATGTTTTTTTTTAAATCTTTTTTTTTTTTTTTTTTGAGTTGGAGTCTCACTCTGTCGCCCAGACTGGAGTGCAGTGGCCGCTCCCGGCCACCGCAGCCTCGGCCTACTGGGCTCCGGCGATCCTTCCACCTCAGCCTTCCGAGTAGCCGGAATTACAGGCATGCGCCACCACGCCCAGCTGATTTTTTTGATTTATTGTAGAGATGAGGTCTCGCTACCCAGGCGGGTCTCGAACCCGTGGGCTCAGGCAATTCACTCACCTCAGCCTCCCAAAGGCGCGGGATTACAGGCTGAGCCACCGAGCCCGGCTTTTTTTTTTAAATCTTGCTGAGTTGTTTGAGTTTTCATAGATTCTGGATATTATTCCTTTGTCAGATGTACAGTTTGCAGATATTTGCTCCTGTTCTATAGTTTGCCTGTTTGCTACATTAGAATTGGAAGAAGGTCATTGTCAACTTTGGTTAAAAAAAAAAAAAAAAAAAAAGAGTAAAATATTGAGATAACACTTTAAGGAAGAAAAAACATGGTGGATAAAAGACATGAGAATTCTAAGGGAAAAAAATAATTTTGAGTTGTTTCCCTCTAAGAAGGTGCAGATAAATAGGAGAGTAAATCCGGAAGAAAAGAGTCTACGGAAAATAAAATTAATGGCTTTATTTCTAAATTGGAAGCTATTTTACCTGCAGAGGATTTTGATAAGAAGCTAACTTGAATGCAGCTTACTATACTGCCAGTGCTAGCCACTTCTGTCTCTTTGAATCCAGTGACTACTGAGGTTAAAGATAGTCTTTACATATTTGCAGGAGGTAGTATTGGGAAAAATAATATTTGCATGGATTGTACCTTTTAGGGTTAATTAAAAACCTTAATACCAGAATAAGTGTTCCACACTTGGAAGAAGAATATAGCAGATTTCAGATGGAGTTCGCTCCCCAGAAATCCTTGACATTTGAGAAAAGCAAAAAATGGCCCCATGCAAATGTGCTTAAGCTTCTTCACTTCACCAAAACACTAAATATTTGGAGTTGCTAACTGAAAAGCCTATCAGTAAAATTTGGTGGTTATTAAGTAAGTGGGCGGATGAGTTTTTTCTGAAAGTGTATAAGCAGATGGTAGATGGCCAGGCTACAATCATGTCAACTAACAGACAGTTCCACCTTCTCCCTTGCATAATACCACCCCACTAGGGGTATCCCAACAACTAGAATTGAGTTTAATGAGCTGAAAAAAACGAAGTAGCAACTTAAGAAGATTAGAAGCCAGAAATCAGAACATAAGTTTGGTCTTTCAGAATCAATGGAGAAGGGAGTAGACAACCTCTGTGATAAAATAAACAAATATTAAGAACATTTATAATTATGTGTTAGTTCTAAACTGCTCCCTAAAAAATTATCATACACTTAGTATCATAGATACTCACATTATTATCTCAAAGTTCCTGTTTGTCAGAAGTTAGACCTATATATGAGATGGGTTCTTTGCTTAATTAAAATCAAGATATTTTCCAGACCTGGATTCTCATTCAAAGACTCAAGTGGGATGGTATCCACAATGGAAGGACATAACATGGAGTCAATATACCCAATGAGCAGCCATTTTAACTTTGTTTAGCTTTGTCATGATTCTCTAGCAGTTCACTTTAATCTACCCTCTAATCACTAACCAAGGAGAAAACTGGTTTCTCAGAGGTAGTTATTGATAATTGTTTTAAAACCCCTCCCCTTGCACAGCTTGTTTTATAAACAAGTTAACCTAATCAGCCCTTCATGACCTTCATGACACAGACTCCATCAACATGGCAATAGTCATGTGGCTGACCCACCCATCTGCCTGCCATCCATCATCTGACATCAATACCTTTGCTTATCTGTCCCCTCAATAATGAGGTGGAGCAGAGTACCACCCAGTCACTTTAATGAACTCCCATCAAAGGAAACATTTATAAGACATTCAACTTCAAACAGCAGCCACCTTTGTTTTGTTAAGCATTGGCCAGGTCATATGTTTTTTTTAACTATGGCCACCATATGTTCTTAGCTTTGGCCCCCTTCCCTAACATAGGGAGGTGAATCTCCTCTCTCCCTTTCTCTCTAATATACTTTTCAAATAAACTGTCTCTTCCAATCTAACTTCTGCATAATTTTTTGAATCTTATTCAGGCACCAGATCACAGAACAGACACCTCCACCCCCTGGTATGTTTGAGCTAACATTTTGGAAGTCCCACTGTGACTGTGACCTAACACACTCTTAAACTCATTCAGATCGTTGGCAGAATTCTTTTGTATGTGGGTAGAACAGAGGATGCCAGCTTCTCATTACCTGCTTTCAGTTCCTGGAGGGTCCTGCATTCCTTGTTACACAGCAGTTTACTTTATTAAACCAGAAAGGAAAGTCATTAGAATGGAGCTGCTAGCAAGACAAAGTTTTATTAAAACTTTGGCAATATCCCATCGCCTTTGTAATATTCTATAGGCTGAAGAAAGTTACAGTTTCAGACAAAAAAGAGGATTATAAAAAAGGTTTGATCACCATGAGAAAGAGATTAAGTGTGGCCACCTTGTAGTCTGCCATCATAGATGATAACTACAGCAAGCATTTTGGAGCTAAAACAAAATAATGAACCCCACCAAAACAAATCAGTAGATGAACTGAATTATATTTTTAATGACTTTGTGCAATATGATGATATCTTTCCCCAGTGAGGACTTACTCTTTTCACTGCGAGAAAAGTGGAAACTGATAGTTGCTTTTGTTTTTTTGTTTACTTTTTAATTATAAAGATGTGGAGTACAAGTCAAGATTAGGTACATAAGTAGTATACCTACAGTGAAGTTTGGGCCTCTAACTGGTCCTCCCTTCCCCTGATTAGGATCAGGTACCCTTAGTGATGTTATGTGCCCCCTGCCCTCCCCTGGTTCCCTGTCAGCGTCCTGCTACTGTTGATCTCTCTCTTGTAGCATTGGGATAAATGTTCAGGACCCACCACTGAATGAGAATACAGTATTCAGTTCTTTGTGCGATAGATCACTCAGTATGATGGACTCTAAATCCATCAAATCTGCTGCAAAGTTCATAATTTGTCCTTCATTATGGCTGTGTAATATTCCATTGTGTATATGTACCACAGTTTCTTTATTCAGTTCACTTTTGATGGGCAGCAGTGTTGGTTCCATGTTTTTGTTATTGTGAATAGTTCAGCAATAAACATGTGTGAGCAGGTAGCTTTTTTGTAGAATGATTTGTGGTCCTCTGGAAATATTCCCAGAAAGGAAATTGCTGGATTGTATGGAAGGTCAATTTCTGGTTCCTTTAGATATCACCACACTATTTTCCAAAGAACAACTCTAAATAGATCAGTGACTTAAGCATAAAACCTCAAGTTATAAGAATCTTAGAAAAAAATGTAAGAGATACCCTAATGCACCCTAAATTAGGTAATAATTTCTTTATCAAATCCCCAAAAATGTATGCCTTAAAAGATAAGATAGACAAGTGGGACCACATCAAACTGAAAAGCCTTTGCACAGCAAAAGAAACCATCAAGAGAGCAGGGAGACAATTCATAGAATGGTGAAAAAACAAATGCTAACTGTGTAACTGACAAAGGCCTAACATTCAGGATCTACCAGGAACTCAAATGAGCCAAAAGGAAAAAAAAAAACAGCTCTAATAAAAACGGGCAGAGGACATGAATAGACACCTCTCAAAAGAAGACATATGAGCATGAAAAAATGCTCTGCAAAATTAATCATCAGAGAAATGCAAATCAAAACCATACTGAGATATCACCTCACCCCAGTAAGGATGGCTGTCATTAATAAATCAAAAAACAATAGATGCTCATGCAGGTGCAGGAAAAAGCGGGCGTTTCTACACTGTTGGTGGGAGTGGAAACTGACAGTATTAATTCAGTTAGAGATTAGGGTGAGTTAAAGCTGGATTGTGTTTAGTGTAAGGCTCATTTTATCTTTGGTTTGCTCCTTTTCCTAGAGTGCAGGGCTTTCAATTAAGAGTCTGATGTCTTGTTAGGTACACTCTCTGGAAGAGTACATTGTTTAAATGTTTAATCTTTCTCCTACAATGATGAGGCCAAAAAAAACTCTGTCATCTGTCTTTTTTTTTTTTTTTTGAAGTTTTTAAGCTTATATATTAAATATCCCATCCCGCACAGCTTCTGCCTCACAAACTGTTTTAGGGAAAAAGTTTAAAGAATTTTAGCTTGCCTCTTCTAAATTATTTGCTCCATGTAGTCTTTGCCTCTCTAATCCCGGTTTGTTCCAGATTTCTGATACCACTGCATATATATATATATATATATTTTTAGACTCATGGTTGAAGTTGTTTCTTCTGAAAATATTGTCTTCCCCCTTCCACAACTTTTTTTTTTTTTTTTTGAATTGGAGTCTCACTCTGTCACCCAGGCTGGGGTGAAGTGCCATGGCCACTCCAGAGTCGGTCAGCTGGGCTCAGGCGATTCTTCCACCTAAGCCTTCTAAGTAGCCGGAACTATAGGCACGTGCTACCACACCCATCTAATTTTTATGTATTGTAGAGACCAGTTCTTGCCAAGTTCCCCAGGCTGGTGTCTAACCCTTGGGTTCAGGCAATCCACTCGCCTCTGCCTCCGAGTGCTGGGATAACAGGCTGAGCCACCGAGTCCAGCCACTTTTTTTTTTTTTTGGCTTGGAGCCTCACTCTGTCACTCTGTCGTGCAGTTTGGAGTGCAGTGGCATGATCATAGCCAGTACAAAAATGACCTACTGTGCTTAGGCAATCTTTCCACCTCAGACTTCCATGTAGTTGGAACTGCTATGCCCAACTAATTTTTTGATTTATTGTAGAGACGAGGTCTTGCCAAGTTGTCCAGGCTGGTGTTGAACCCCTGGGCTAAGGCAATCCTCTTGACTCTGCATCTCAAAGTGCAGGGATTACAGGCATGAGCCACCGGTCCTGGACTGGTCTTCCACAAACTTTTATATTCTACAATAAATCAGAAGCCCTTAATTCTTTATCTAAAAATATTACATATTTTTCAGTTTTTATGTCACTTTTCTTATCCTTTCTGTCATTTTATTACCTCATATTTCTCTTTTTCTTTTGAGTCCATTTTCCCCCTGAGAGTATAGAGATGCATTCTCTTTTACTTTGTTTATGTAACTTTTTTGTTTTGGCTTATTTATTGTATGTTACTTGCTTTCTATCTCTCCTTTTCATTTTAAAGTCTGCTGTACTTTCAAGTATATAATGTGGAAGAGACTGCTTAGAGTAAACTGGAAAAGTGAGTGCTATAAATTTCATATATTGTCTCAAAAAATCTCGGAGAAATTCTGCATATCTCTGACCTTTGTATACATCTGTTCCACTATCTACTGCTGCATAACAAACGACCCCCAACTCTTAGTGGCATAAAACAGTAGTCATTTTATTATATCCCATCTGCTTGTTGACCATGAATTCAGGCAGGCTGACTCTTCTCTTCCATGTTATTGATAGATGTTACAGAGTATTTTTCATTTGGCAGAGAGGCTGGATTAGAGAATCCAAGATAGTCTTCCTCCCATGTCTTGTGTCTTGGTAGAAATATTTGAAAGGCTGGATTCAACTAAAATGTTGATCAGAGCACCTACAAGAAGCGTCAACAGTGTTGAGATAGATTTCTTACATGACTTACATGACAGCCCAGAGATCCCCAAATGAATGTTCTATAAGGCCTGGGTGAAAGATGAAGAGATTCTTTTGTCCTTGCTTCAGATGTCTCAGAATTTCATTCTTATTCCACTTTCTTTGTCATATTACTAAAACCAGTATAGAGAAGCAACATTATGTGGCTATCTTTAATATATCACAATATCACTCCTTAGTTTTCAGTATTTGCCTTACATACTCTGCTCACAACTCTTTCTGGGAGAGCAGGTTATAAAGGTAGGCTTATGACATAGCTCACAGTGAAGTCATATAAGTCAATTATTATATTGAGTTATTGAGTGCGTAATTATCATGTCTTAGAATTCTTTCTGCAGTCATATAGCCAAATGTTGCTTTATCTTTTTCACACAGTGTACCATAATGTTAGAACATTTTCAGGATTAGGAGTCCTCCTCAGAGTTTAAAATTACAAGTCTTATTTGTGCTGGTTATGAAACTATTGGATTCTCAGCTTTAAATCCATATTACTCTACTTTGCTTTTTGATGCTGGTGTGGGGATTCTTTAACCTACAATTTGTGTCTTGTGGATTTCTCTGAAACTTTTCTAGTGCTAGCATGGAAGGAGACTGAAAGGCAGAAGGAGGGAAAACAGGGCTTGTTTATTTCAAGTTTCAAGTTTTCTTGGTGTTACTTCATCACACTGGCTGCAGTGGTGATTTCCAACTTCCAGCTTATTTTGGTTCTTCCACAACCATTCTTATTACCCATTCCTTTCCCCAGTGGTTACCAAGAGTAGCCCAACTTCTAGCTTTATGAGGGACTTCAGATCTCTCTCCTGAACAAATGTGACATCTGTTACCACCTCCTAAGAGATCTCACCCCTGACCCCGGGGGATGCTTACTTTGAGTTCCTGAAGTAGTAGGTGCCATTTCTTGCCTTGAGATTTGAGTCAGAGTTTTCAAGGACCCATCACTCCCACTCTGGGATTACCAGACTAGCTGACTGGCACTTCCTCTTCAAATGTTTAACTCATAAATCTATGGTGATCCTAATCTTGGCCTCTAAATTTTGAAAACCATGAGTTTATTATCCTCACTTTAAAGGCAATACCTATATCCTCATTTATTACCTCTAGCTTACTTCATTTGTTTTCATTTTGCCATGCAAGTTCTCTAATATCTTTTTAATCATTTTGCTGTAATAAATGCTCTTTGTTGAAATAGCTAGTGCAGTTTCTGTTTTGCTAGCTGAATGCTCATCAATACATGGTACTGACCCTCCTTTGGTTTTCAGTCCTTTATTTCTCAGAGAAATACAAGATAAAATTCTGAAACATTTGTAGTGGCTCAACTTTCTTCAATCCATTTAATAATTTGAAATAACCCAATTCATGGATAAAAGCCCTTTCGGCTTAGAAGAGTTTGAGTAGTTTCTTCATCTTGAAACTAAACCCAGACTAATACAGAACTTGATCTGGAGAAAACAGAAAAACATGACCAAGATCATGACCCCAAAAAGTATATCTAACAATAATAGATAAAAATCTCTTCCCTTTATTTTGTCATTTTTACTCTGTATGTTTCGTTTCTGTAATAAGTCTTCTGAAAATACTTGAGTAATACTTTCTGTCTTTTCAGAAATTCTTCTTCATCCCTTACCTACATAATCCAACTTCAATCGTGGACTAAGCTAAATTGAATTTTCTTTCTTTCTTTCTCCTTTATCTATTTGATAACCCCACTAAAATAAGCCATGTATTATTAAGTACTATAAAAATGCTATCATAACTTCAGAAGAAAGATACATAATTCCACAAGAGGAGCTTTAGATATGGCTTTACAGGTATAAAGAAAATTATCAGAAATTATCTAGGAATTACTAGAGCTAAAGGGACAGATAAACATGAATAATGAAATAACTGATTGTCGTGTTCTTGTATCAATCTTTTATCCATTCATATACTCTTTGAGAAGTTTTATATCAGTCACACATGAATTATGCATCTAATTAGAATTGTTTATCATATTGCTCTGATATGGATGATAATTCCTTCCCCCCAAAATATTCTATTCTCTCTGCTTTCAGCATTACATTATTTTCTTCATCAAAAAACAGAATATATCTCTCCCACATACCTAATCTCCTCCTTCATTAGATCTCATTATCTACCTCATCCACCAAATGTGGCATTAATTCTCTATCTTGATGTGGTATTGGGTCACTATATCTACTAAATGATCTCCCAAATGCTGACACCTATCTATTCAAGTGACTCGACATGGTACTATAATGATTTCATGATTCATGAGTGTGCTGAAATTTCCCATTTCCTTCTATACTTTATCTTCCCATTGGTGAGTCTTCTTCCAATGGCTATGTGACTTTCTGCTCCCAGACTTACTTGATAATTTTCTTATAAGAAGGCTAGTACTGATGGTTCACTTCCTTGTCTTCTGAGCTATGATTTTGTCTGAGGCTTTTCTGTATTGCCTTCCTGTTCACTTTAATCTCTGCATGCTAATTCTTGATTAAATTTAGAGTAAAATAAGGATTGAAAAAAGATAATTATATATATTGTTTTTGAAATGGGGCTAACATATAGGGAACACAGAAATAGAAATGGTGAGAATAACTTGAAAGAGAAAAAATTCTGGCTACTGTGGGAGCAAAGAAGGAGAAAAATGAGGATGCTCTATGAAGACTAAAGGACTATTAACGGAATGCCTAAACAAGAAGCTGCTTGTGAATTTGAGTACTTGGTCAAAGAGGAGGACTGATAAAATAAAAGTATTACAGTTGTTATTTTTTAAAAGGCAGCTATTTAGGACAGTGGTTTTCTAACCTCCTATATGAATGATTTTATTAACATATTGCAGAGGCCACAGTTTTAACACTATTTATAAACTACTTTGGATATCACATTGAAGATTAGGTAACTAAAATGTTCTTGCAAGTCTGCCAGAATTGCATGCACAATATAACTATGTTGCTCTGCCCATGAGGATATAGCAAGTCAAGTTCAGGTATACCTTATTCCAAATCCTGTGTCACTTTTCCTACTAAATCTTACTTCTTAATATAGTATATATAGGCATAGCCCATAGTACGGTATTTGCAAGGTGTGATAAAGAAAAATAATACTATTCATTTACATTCAAGTTTTAAATTTCATAAGGCAAATACATTTAGCACTGTTTTGTTTCAATATCTCAATTCATTTATTATTCAATTCACTACACAGTGATATGAAAAGGAAAAAAAATAAGTTAATATCATTCACTGATCTGGCTTTCCCACTAGAGACCAGCTTTCTTACTAATTCAGTCATCTTCTTCTTACTAGATAAATTTGTGCAGCCACTCAGTCTTTTACGCTAATTGAAAAAATGCTGATTTTGTGCACTGATGGACTACAAAACTTCATTGGAGATTTTCTGTGATCATAAGTACATTTGATCATTTTAAATGGTGCTCAGGGACTAGATAACAGAAAGACTAATTCATCTCTGTTTGGAAGGTCTGTAGCCAGCACAAAAGAGGCATTTCAGATTCTAGTCATTACTTCTTCTGAGAAAGAGAATTTTAAGTATTTTATGAGCTCTAATTAGAAAAAATTCACTTAAATAATGCAATCTAAAATCTTTATATAATTTTTTGAATAGTATAATTAGAATGAGCAGAAAATGAAGTGAGTAAAATTATTAATAGGTCCTGAAGTTATCTTATGTTTATTTAAATTAGATGCCAAACTTATTTTTAAGGGTGCACAATTCATGCTGGCATATCTCATCAATTTATGACTACAAATGATGCTAATGTGACTTTGATATCAATAGCAGATTTCCTTGTCTTCCCGGCTATAGTTTAGTATACATGTACTGTTTTTCTTTTGTTCTGGTGCTCCTAAAACAGTTAATACTTGAGAATATTTGCCTTAAAATATAAGCATAAGTTAGAAGTAACTGCATTTCTCCAAACACGATATTTTCTTGAATTCTGAAATAACGCTGCTTTTTTTATTGAATAAAGATTATGTGACAGCCTCTACATTTTAGATACTAGGAATTTAAATAACAAAAATATCAAAGACTGTACTCTGCTCTTATAAACTATACATCTGTGGACTATGATGAGAATCAAACCACAAACAAGGAGACAGAAAAGAAAAAGGAAGGAAATTGTAAGTAAGACATGAAAATGACCAAGTGGATGTGCTAGAGAGTGAATGTGGTAGATGCTTCTTAACACAGAAGGATCAGGAATGTATCCTTGAGAAAATGACATGAACTGAAGACTAAGGAATAAAAAGGAGTTGGCCACACACACACAAAAAAAATTGACTGAGGTAGAAAGAACAACTAATGAACTAATGCAAATCTCCTGAAGTACAAATAAATGAGTTAAGTTAAAACCAAATACCCCCAAAGTATAAAGGGGTTAAGTGAGTGAACACCATGACCAGAACCTCAGATACAAGCACTCAAGGAAACAGCGAAATATGAGACCTAATACGAAAGATACCTGCCCCAATGTCCATTCTCCACCTCTATCAAAAGCAAACCAGCAAACCAACTTTTGTTTTGCTACTATTTTTAAAACTAGAATCTTACAAGATATATATTTATCTGCTAGTCCAGCAGAAAACAAAATATCATACAAATAATTCTAGATAGTATAATGAAGGAAAAACTTTCACGTAGGCAATGTAAGAGACCCAAAAAGGAATATTGAGATATTCCAATACTAATAGCTGAAAGTTATTATCACCCCTTAGACTAGAGAAATACAATTACAATGAGGATATTATGTTCTTGAAGTCCAGGGTGAGCTGGAAATATCGAGTATCTGTAATTAGGAAAAAAAAAAATGTCCAAGAGGTATTCAGCCACTGGCTAAATGTAGCAGAGTAGAGAAAGAGAGGAAGAAACGTCCCAATCAGTCTTTGTCTCATATCTTCCTATCTCGTGTCAGTAGCTTTCATTGGCTAAACATAATTGTATACTAGCTGATATAGGAGCACAAGAAATGCCATGTGAGAGAGTAATGTCATGTCTTATGGACTCTGGGGCACAGATCAGTATGGGAGGAATGAGAAAGAATGCATGAGTGGTGTGAATGGTGCTAATTGAAAAAAGGAAAAAAAAAAGCGCAAAATTCAGATACTTGTTGGTAAAGAAAGATTTGCCCCTAAGAAGCACTGGGAAAGAACCAAATTCAGGCAAGCAAATTTCCTTTTTACATATCAATGTCAATCAACAAAAAACAGGGCAAATAAATGCTGTTGTTTTGGAAATATGAAAGGGAAATATGTCCTCCTAAAAGTTAAAACTTTATTGACTGAGATTAATTATTTTTTCTAAATCAACCCTAAAAGAAAATTGGCCGTGGGTTCGAGACCCGCCTGGGCAGCGAGACCTCATCTCTACAATAAATCAAAAAATCAGCCGGGCGTGGCAGCACATGCCTGTAATTCCGGCTACTCGGAAGACTGAGGCGGTAGGATCGCCGGAGCCCAGCAGGTCGAGGCTGCGGTGGCTGGGAGCGGCCACTGCACTCCAGTATGGGCGACAGAGTGAGACTCCAACTCAAAAAAAAAAAAAAAGAAAGAAAATTGACAGTATTTTTAACAAAACAAGTCAGGGAGTCTTTAATTTACTTTTGTAAGGAAAATTGAGAGGTAGATAACAAAAAAGGATTGCAATGATCATAAATGAAGTTTATTTTATGACTGATGAATAATTACTTATTTGAAAACTAATAAAAACCTGTAACTGTGACTACCTTCAGCTTCCTTTACCTGATTGAGCACATCAGAATATTACAGCTTAATGCTAACAGTCACTGGATTCTTTTACTTCCTCTAGTTTCAATTAGCAATTTGACATTCATTAATTCAGTTTTGTTTCAGGCTCCTACTGAAATAGGATACACTGTTGGCTCATTCCACCAAGGTTCCAGAGAAACCACAGGAGTAGAATGAGGTGAGCAGAGGTAGGGAGGAGGGTCAAAATAAGAAGTCACTGAGAAAGCTGCAGTGATGAAGAGTTATTTACAATAGAAATAATAGAGGCAAACTGGTAGTACTAACCTTGGGTAAGAAACTTCTGGCTTAATTATGAGAAAATTATAGAGTGCTATTGTACTTCACTTGCTTCTCAAACACACTTGGGACAATCAATGACCTATACTGTATCTATTGAATACCTATGCAGCTATTCAAACCAATGACACAGATGATCTAATGAATAAAATGAAGGCAGAAATATAAAATTCCCCAAAGATGAAGAACTGAGAAAACAGGGAGAGATTTTTACTTGCCAAAGGTGGTGATTTTCTTCACTAGATTACTAGGATAGGTGGATAGAAATCTGTAGAGTGAAGCACTCACTGAATACAAGTAGAAAGGTTTATAAAATATGTAAAACAACTGTCTTCAGGAATTAAAGGCAGTATAGAACTATAATTCTTGACAGAAAGAGAAGAAATGAAGTAAACTTCAAGATGAGTTATTGTTCTTTCTGAAATAATTTCTAGATCATAGTGAAAGGAGGGGAAATTTAGGCAGGGTTTTACAAGCTTCACATGCATAGCGTAAGTTTACATGATGCTGGAGAGGGAAACATTGCCAAAAGTTGCTTAAAGATCTTTAAAGGAAGATAAAATCTGTCACTTAACAATGTTGGAATTTATAATGACTAGCATGTAATAATAGGCATGCAAAGAGGTGGGATAATATAAACCATAACAAGGAAAAACTCCATTTCTGCCATCTCAGATATTTTGTCTGTTTACCCATCTTTCCAGCTCTGTTGTCATATGGGGCCATCAACTAGGGTTGAGGGAGTAGTGCTGGCACCATGGTAGACCTACAGGACAGACAGAGCTTCAAAGCAAAGATGATAAATCTTGAGCCACCCAAATTTATGTGTTAATGTATTAACCCCCAGTACCTCAGAATATGACCCAGAATGGAAAAAGAGTCTTTACAGAGGCAATTAAGCTACTATGAGGTTATTAGTATAGGCCCTCATCCAGTATGACTAGTGACCTTATAAGAAGAGGAAATTTGGACATAGGCACTACAGAGGAAAGAAAATGTGAGAATACAGGGAGAAGATGACCATCTACTAGCAGAGGAGAGAGGCCTGAGTCAGAGCTTTTGTTCATGACCCTTGGTAGAAACCAAACCTATTGACATCTTGACCTCAGACTTCTGAAGTTTAGAATTTTGAGAAAAAAAACTCTTGTTGGAGCCTTCTGTGGTACTTTGTTTTACAAGCTCTAACAAGTAAATATGTCACTCAAGTTTTTTTTAATCAAAAGGGCTATTAAGTAGTGAGCGTTGACACAAAAAGCAAAAGAGACCTTCCATGAGATATAAATTGCAAGGTTTTAACCATCATGCTTTTTCTTTTTTCTTTTCTAAATCTTCTCATTGAGATTTCTGGATTAATTTACATGGTTAATACTTGACTTTCAAATCAGTGATATTCTTCATCTTTTTTTTTTTTTTAGAAATCGGGATTTATTGAGAGGACAGAAAAATTCCCACATTGGGAGGGGACCTGAGGGGGTTGCCCGGTATCCTTAATCTTAATATTACTTTTTGAATTGACTATTATTATTTCGTATCAGTGCACTACCTACTATAATATGCTCATGACTTTCATACAACTGAACCAACCAGCTACTGGGTTTGTAGTCCTTGAAGAGTAACTTAGCTTCTTTGAGTAACCCTTTTTTGTAAAAAAAAAAAAGATTATTTGTTTATCTGATAGGTCAACCTCAAAGTGAGTTTTTAGGAGTCAAACCTTTCCACAGACAACAGTCAGAAAACTAAAATCTTTGTATTTATTCTACAGTTCATTTGGTTAGGAATAGAATCAATTCTGTTGATTTAAGTTTAGATATCTTGATTCCCTGTTTGGAAATCAACAACAAACTCTAATCATAATACTTCTCTTAATATTTGTCTATGTTGTAGTGGCCATGTGTGTTCTCCAGAATTTTTATTGTTGCTATATAGTCACTGCCGTCTCGAGGGTGTAACAATTGTCTTCCAAGGAAGAACAAGAAAATCTGACACAGATATTGCAACAAACACTATCATAACTTTTGCACCTGACCCTTACACATCAGACAATGATACATAACTATATTTATCATATCCTGTGATTAAATGATTCAGCTTCAGAATAACCAAAGGGGAGTGAGAATTTCAACAAACATACTAAATAATTTTTGGACCAATATTTCCTGTCTGTGCTAAACAATTCTGGGACCAAATGAATTTTACTGCTTCTGAACTAAATAACACTTGTAATAGATGAAATAACTTAATTGCTTGTTCCAGGAAATATTTGTTCCTGGATAACTGGAATACACAAAAACCTAAGTTACCTTATTTTCCCATGGTAAATTTTCACTTATTAAGAACTTCCCACCAATACAAACTGTTTTGCATAAAAATCTACTTCCTTTCAACTAGTCTTCTAGCTTGGATGGTATGTCTTAAAATTACTGAGTTTCAATCATAAAACCATGTAAGTGTTTTGACATGAATTATGATTATGAGACAAAACTAATCATTTGTTCAGTGTGGTGCTCTCCATGAAGATACTAAGACCAATAAACTCAGATTTGCTTAATCAACTATTCAAGGATTTTGTTCAATATTTTTAAGAACAACAAAAAATGTTTGAAGAATTATAAAGCAGGATTATGAATCCTACTTAAATCTGCATCTGGAAAAGATTACCTAATAAGAATAGCAAGTGAAGATGTGTAGAAGCCAATGAATAGCATTTAGCTTCTAGATTTTTATTATAATAACATTCTAAATTCTCATAATTATTTTGAATTTAATCTTTCTTACAACTAAAAGGATAGATTTTTTTACATAGCATTTGTGAACTTTCTTGAAATTTTCTATGTCACTATAAATATAATCAGATAAACAGTAAGGTTTTTATGAAATTATGAGTGATAATATTGAGATCAGTGGCTATTAGAGAACCACATCTCAATTTCTAATAGCCATAAGCACAAATTGTCTATCTGAAATTCTCCAGAGAAGTCAGTCTGCTTGTTTTCCATCTTAGCAGCCATGTTAGTATCAGTCTTACAGTTTTATTTAATTTTATTTTATTTATTATTATTATTATTATTATTTTATTTTTTTATTTTTTATTTGGAGTCTCACTCTGTCACCCAGACTGGAGTACAGTGGCCGCTCCCGGTCACTGCAGCCTCAACCTGCTGGGCTCCGGCGGTCCTTCCGCCTCAGCCTTCCAAGTAGCTGGAACTACAGGCGCGCACTACCACACCTGGCTAACGTTTTTTGATGTATTGTAGAGATGAGGTCTCGCCAAGTTGCCCAGGCGGGTCTCAAACCCTCGGGCTCAGGCAATTCACTCACCTCAGCCTCCCAAAGGTGCGGGATTACAGGCTGAGCCACTGAGTTTTTTACCGTTTTAAAGATAAAATCTTGACACGAAAATAATTGAATTGCTTAATGAAAAATTGTTCCTCTTTATTACTTGATGAATTTAATATAATTGACCAGTCAAGAGCTTCTATTTAATTCATACCCATTATAATGTATATTCAATTTGCACTGCATTAAGAATTCTGTATGTGTGCACATTTAACTATGATCCTAATACTGAGCAGCTTATATTATGTTCAGAATTTGTGAACATGTCATGTCATCTTCAGACATTTTTTTCTAGAATTGCCCAGCCTCTAAGGCTATTGATCTTACGTCAAACCTTACTGCATTTCTCCATCTATTTTCTTCATCTATTTTCAATTGATGTGCTGGATTTGACCTTTGCTTTGCTCTGCAATTTTACTTCTCTGTAGTGTCTTATAATGAGTATGTCTATGACAACAAGTCTCTCCTTGAATTAACTATATTTTATATTTATTATTATATTCAACTTAACTATATTTTAATAGAGCAGTTTGATTTATATTCTTTCAAAAAGGTTATCTTAATATTTGAAATCAACTCCTCTAGCTTTATTTAGAAAGTGATATGTATTCACATATTATTCAAAACTTTTATGAGTTATTTTAATGTGTATACATGAGATTTTGAAAGCTATTCAATACAATAAGTTATACAAATGTTAGATATTTAATGATTAATTTCATCACTTATGGGTTTTTATTATTCAGGTAAATTACATTATATAATGTAAATCTTTTAAAAATGTTTCCTCTTGAATCATGGTGATGGAATGGAGGCATTTGTTCAGTTTTGAATAAACTTATCCTTCACTTCTATGTTGCTGTGATGATTTCTAAAGACTTCCTTCCCATTAATCTTATATCAACCTGTTTTCCAGTCCAAGTCTATACCGCCAAAACTCTCATTCATACCCATTTCCAATATTAAGAACTATTACAATGAACAATTTTACAGAAGAATTGAAATGAGAGAATAAGGGAATGTCTGTGGGTTTCCTATATAGAATTCGTCTTCAATTTGTTAAAACAACCTTAGAGATATTAATTAAAACTTGGAAGATATGCATTTAGGGTGTTTCTAATAGTCTAAACTGATATCTGAACTTGTTTAAAGCTAGAGGTACGTAATTCAGTGGAAGGTGAAAAACCTGCCTTAGCTCACCAGCACAATTTTTTCTCTGTTGTTGAAATCATAACTAATCTTGTGTAGTATGGACTCTCTGGTGTCTACAGCAAAGGAAGAATTGACCTTTCTCTTAGACATACGTGCTCTGAACTTCATAATCTAATGCATTTTCCAATTTTAGGTGGCAGTTTTCGATTCATTTGGAAACATCTCAGTCTTCGGGTTAACAATAGATAGAATGATTTGAGGGAAAGTAGGAGGAGGAATTTGAGTGTTAGCAGAAGAAGATATACTCTAGTAGACTGATAAGATTTTGCTAGTACAACAGAAAATCTTAGACATAATTAAGCAAATATATCTGGCTCCCTTCCACAAGGTATGGTCTTTAAAAGTGATTCAAAGCCATGCTACTTAATTTGACCAATGAAATGTCAGTGGAGGACAGAAACTTATGAGACTATGATGTGCTCTCATTCTTTTTCTCCTGCATTAGCAACCATGGAAGCAGGTATCAAGATAGAATCTCAGTCAGTCTGCGTCTCTACAGTGTTTACTTACTTAGGTGATAGCTTCATTTGGGTTTAGCAAGTCATTGAGATTTGTAGATAGTTCATTGCTGCTGTGGTTTAGCCCATCCTCACTGATACAAAAGCTTTTTTAAGTTAAAATCACTTTTATTTGATCTATAAAAGACTCATAATTTTTACTTAATGTAATAAATCAATTAGCGCTAACAGAATAGAGTCCTGTCTCTATTACGTGATTATATAACACCTCTGTTCATTATTTTATATTAGTGTTTATCCTTTCTTACTTTCCTGTTGTTTCTGGGGCAACTGGAAACTAGTTTGCACTCTGACTTCCAAAATGCAACGTCTCTAGTTAAGCTGCCTAATAGACTTCCCTCTGACAAATGTAATCAATATTTTAAAACTTCATCTTGCTGGGCTCGGTAGCTCAGCCTGTAATCCCGCGCCTTTGGGAGGCTGAGGTGAGTGGATTGTCTGAGCCCACGGGCTCGAGACCCGCC